>NW_022060078.1:529749-765308 GCF_007399415.2 Gopherus evgoodei | reverse complement strand
AGTAGCTATTGTTCCCAACTTTATAATATGAATATACACAAAAAGATATACATCTATTCATATAATATTAATAATTAATAATGTAATAACTATATGAGTATCCATGATTATCACTATATATATAAGAATATACATGTATCTATTAATATAATATGATATAATTAATAGTAGCTGTAACTATAGCTATGAGTATCATCATATCCTTAGTTATTCATATACATGTACATATACACAATGCATGAGATATGCTCTAATGTGATACTGTACTACAATATACTATATGTGTATATCTGTTCATATAATATTCATATATATTTTCATAATGTAATAGCATGTTAATATGACATATATATTAGCCATATGTGTGTGCCTAGAAATATAATATTTTATATACACAAGAATATACCCATACCTGGGCATAGATGTTAATGATGTTATATTAATAACGTTATTTGTTACTCAATTATATTTTATAGTTTATAATATATTCCTAGATATGGGTATATTCTTGTGTGTAGATCCCTATTAGATGATATTCATAGCTCTACACTTATAGCTAATGTATCATATTATAGTACAATATAATTAGTATCCATGCTTGGATGTGTGGTATCTAGGAATATAATATTCCACAATATATATTGTAGTCTATGGACTCCCTGATTCTTTCCCTTTTTTCATGCGCTTTGGGTCTACATGATCACCTATATTGCTCTTAACCGGCTCCTAACACTTGGAGCTCTGTGTTATGATAATTTACTCTAACCTAATCTCATGCTTCATGGCTGAAGCCAGGCACCTGGAGGGGTCAGGAAGGATTTTTTCTCTTAGTGGGAATCAATCTTCTTGTTGTTCCCCACCCCACATGCATTTCTCTGAAGTATCTGGGGCTGGTCATAGCTGGAGCCAGGATACTGGCCAGCAGTGCTCTGAGCTAACAAGGGGATAGATCATCTGGTCACCTCTCAGTTGAATACCTGTCGTGGCAGGGGCTGTGGGCATTGGTGAGGTCTCGCTTTCCCCCGTTCTCAAGAGTTTAGTTTCCTGAGCATTGAAAAGCTTCATTCTAACAAGGCGGGCAAGGAACTATCTTTTATTGGCCCAGCTTCTGTTCAGGAGAGAGACGAGCTTTCTAGCTTACACGACTGAGCTCTTCTTTGGGTCTTTAAGTGAAGTCTTTGGGCCCAGTATATGGGTGACCAGATGGAATTCTCTGGCCTGTGACTCAGGAAGTCAGACTAGATGATCTAATGATTCTTAAACCCTAGGAAACTATCAGATTCATAAACCCATGTAAATAAATAGACTGTAATTATATATATATATATATATATATATATATATATATATATATATATATATATATATATATATATATATATAGATCTAGACACATATAGCTCCTATATTACATTGTATTCCTAGATCTGTGTAGATCTATGCATATAGTATAATGAGTAAGATAATTAATACAAATTCCTGGTTGTATTTGTAGATTTAAGAATATAACAGTTGCAGATTTCTGTTTAGATTTCTGTATATACCTGTGTATATATTAGCTTATCTTCTTAGAGCTACACGTATCTATCAGGATTATATATCGGAGGGGTGGCTGTGTTAGTCTGGATCTGTAAGAGCAGCAGAGTCCTGTGGCACCTTATAGATTAACAAATGGGGGTGAATACTCACTGTGCCGGATGCATGCATGCACACGCGTCCGACGCAGTGGGTATTCACCCCCAAAAGCTCATGCTCCAATAGGATTATATAATATGCACCAATATTTTCATAGATTGAGGAATACAAAATGATAGAGTTCTGGGTATATTTCTGTAGCTATTGAATCTGTAAAATGTACATCTGTATGTATGGCTGTGAAATCTGTACAACGAATAGCTGTAGCACTGGAGAGATCTGTGAAATACATAATCTATAGCGATGAAATCTATGATGTTCCTAGCTCTGTGGGTATGCGTCTGTAGAGATTTGTGTACATTTCTGTAGACAGTGATGGAGTCTATAATTAACCTAGGAAGGATCTGATTTTTGTCCATAAATGTAGATTTCACCATACGCACACAAGCCAATGGGAAAAAATTGTCCCTTGGTGGTAATCGCAATTGACAGGTAGGCAAAGTAAGACACTTGCTTGTTAGACTTACCTTTCGGGAGAGTTATTTTTTGGGATATTTTGACAAACGATATTGATGAGTTGTTTTAATGGTTTCAAAGCTTTAACTGTTTGCGTCTCAGCACCTGCTGCCGTTCAATTGTCAGGTTCCTCCCTTATCCAGCCTTCCTCACAACCATGAAATTTTAAATTGATAAAAAAATTTTTTGGGGGGAATGCTTAAAAATAAACAAAATGATTTGTTCAAATTTAGGGGGAAAAATCCTGTCCCACCCAGCTATAATATTCCTGACTATAGATATATATTTCAGCTTGGAGCTAGGAAATCTGATATAGTCATAGCTATATGGGTATATTTCTCCCTGTAGCTGTGACATCGCCACATATAGCTGTACACATATATTTGCGTACACAGCTGTGAAATCTATAGGATTCCCAGCTATATGTGTCTATTTCTATAGGGAGCTGTGCAGATAATGTGCAATCCTTGGGCAGATATGCATGTTTACCACCCCCTTCTATTGTGTATTAACACACTCGCCCTTATACAAGTATTAGCAACCCACAAACAATTCGCTCCTGAACGTGGAGCAGGTTGCTAAGTAACTGCAGTGTTTCTATACCTATTACTGGTACAAACCCGAGGACTTAAATGCAAGAGAATTAATAGCTGTGGCTATTACTGGTTGTGCGCTGTCTCCCGAACAGCCCACCCTCTGCTCTAACTGCTACATCCCACTCCTCTACCAGAGCCAGGAGAGAACCCAGAAGTCCTGGCTCCCAACTCTAACCGCTAGGCCCCGCTCCCCTCCCAGAGCTGGGGAGAGAACCCAGGAGTCCGGGCTCCCAGCCCCCCCTGCTCTGACCTACCAGACCCCACTCCCCTCCCAGGAAAACCCTGGAGTCTCCTGCTCTAACCACTAGACACCACTCCCCTCAGGTATGCTTGCATGCTAGTTTGTTATTGTAGGCTGTGCTGCGCAGGTTGGGTTGTTATTGTAGGGTCTCTAGCTAGGGGGAAAGACGCTACAGGCGTGGAGATAAACTTTAGTCAAAATCCGGATAGGGAGTGTGAAATTTTCTGCGGCCTGCACTGCCCTCTAGTGACCATTTCTATCTCTGCATTTGAAATTTTCACAGTGACAAGAGTAGGGAAGAGAACCCAGGAGTCCCGGCTTCCAGCCCCGCCCTGTGCCAACCGCTACATTCCACTCCCCTCCCAGAGCTGGGGAGAGAAGCCAGACGTCCTGGCTCCCACCCCTGCCCCTGCTCTAACCACTAGACCCCACTGCGCTCCCAGAGCCGGGGAGAGAACCCAGGAGTCCGGGCTCCCTCCCCCGGCAGCGGGCTCAGAGATCTGGGGAACGCATTATCCTTGCTATTGGTCTCCCTTCCTGTTGACAGCCCAGCTGTGTATTAGCCAACTGTCAGAGGGGAGTGCGGTCTGGTGGGTCAGAGCAGGGGCGGCTGGGAGCCCGGACTCCTGGGTTCTTTCCCAGCTCTGGGAGGGGAGTGGGGTCTACTGAGTAGAGTGGGAAGGGGGGAAGCCAGGACTCCTGGGTTCTCTCCCCGGGTCTGGGAGGGGCAGTGGGGTCTAGTGGGTAGAGCAGGAAGGGCTGGGAGCCAGGACTCCTGGGTTCTCTCCCTGGCTCTGGGAAGGGAGTGGGGTCTAGTGGTTAGAGCAGGGTGTGGTTGGGATCCCGGACACCTGAGTTCTCTCCCAGCTCTGGGAGGAGAGTGGAGTCTGGTGGGTCAGAGCAGGGGGGGCTGGGAGCCGGGCTTCTGGGTTCTCTCCCAGCTCTGGGAGGGGAGAGGGTCTAGTGAGTAAAGTGGGGGGGCCCGGGAGCCAGGACTCCTGGGTTCTCTCTCTGGCTTGGGAGGGGCAGTGGAGTCTAGTGGTTAGAGCGATGGGGGCGGGCTGGGAGCCAGGACTCCTGGGTTCTCTCCCCGGCTCTGGGCAGGGTCCCTCCCCTGGCGCACCGGGAAGAAGGACTTTTCCCAGCCCTCACAGGGTTAACCCCCCCCCCCGCCCCCTTTGGGTGCCCCACGGAGCTCGGGTTTCCGATCAGCTGATGGCAGCGCGGTGACACCCTTCCCCTTGCTGGGGCGCCCTGCCCAAACCCGCGGCCCAGCTCCCTCCCGCCGGGGGGTGTCTGTGCGTCAAGGCAGGGGGAGCCACCCAGCCCCCCAAGCCAGGGGATCGGGGGCAGGAGAAGCCAGGAGGCAGCGATGGACTTTGCCCCAGGAAGCCCGTGAGTGGAGGAGGCGGCAGAGCTGGTGCCTGGCAGAGAGGGGGTGGCCCTGGGGCGCAGGGTGACTGGCCACGGGGGGCCATCAGGGGGCGCAGGGGGGCTGGGCAAGGGGCCGCCCTCCACTAGCAGGCAGGGCCGGGCGCCTGGGGGCACCGTGATGTGGGGGGCTGGGCGGGGGTACTATCCCCCGGCAGTCAGGGCCGGGCACTGGGGGGCACCGGGCTGTGGGATGTGGGGGGCTGGGCAGGGGGCACTATCCCCTGGCAGTCAGGGCCGGGCACTGGGGGGCACCCCGTGCTGCAGGATGGGGGGCTGGGCAGGGGGTGCTATCCCTGGCAGTCAGAGCCGGGGCACTGGGGGGCACCGTGCTGCAGGAAGGGGGGCTGGGCATGGGGCACTATCCCTGGCAGTCAGAGCTGGGCGCTGGGGGGCACCGTGCTGCAGGGTGGGGGTTGGGCAGGGTGCACTATCCCCTGGCAGTCAGGGCCAGGCACTGGGGGGCACCGTGCTGCAGGATGGGGGGCTGGGCATGGGGCACTATCCCTGGCAGTCAGAGCCAGGCACTGGGGGGCGCCCCGTGCTGCAGGATGGGAGGCTGGGCAGGGGGTGCTATCCCCCGGCAGTCAGGGCTGGGCACTCGGGGGCACCCCGTGCTGCAGGATGGGAGGCTGGGCAGGGGGTGCTATCCCCCGGCAGTCAGGGCTGGGCACTCGGGGGCACCCCGTGCTGCAGGATGGGAGGCTGGGCAGGGGGTGCTATCCCCCGGCAGTCAGGGCTGGGCACTGGGGGGCACCCCGTGCTGCAGGATGGGGGGCTGGGCAGGGGGCACTATCCCCTGGCAGTCAGGGCTGGGCACTGGGGGGCACCGGGCTGTGGGATGTGGGGGGCTGGGCAGGGGGCACTATCCCCCGGCAGTCAGGGCTGGGCATTGGGGGGCACCCCGTACTGCAGGATGGGGGGCTGGGCAGGGGGCACTATCCCCCGGCAGTCAGGGCTGGGCACTGGGGGGCACCCCGTGCTGCAGGATGGGAGGCTGGGCAGGGGGCGCTATCCCCCGGCAGTCAGGGCCGGGCACTGGGGGGCACCATGCTGCAGGATGGGGGGCTGGGCAGGGGGCACTATCCCCCAGCAGTAAGGATTGGGTCCTGGGGGGCCTGTGCTGTGGGGTGTGGGGCTGGGGAGGGGACACTATCCCCCGGCACTCAGGGCTGGGAACTGGGGGACACTGTGCGTCAGGGTGGGGGGCTGGGCTGGGGGGCCTGTGCTGCGGGTTGGGGGTTTGGGCAGGGGGTGCTCTGCCATGGCACTCAGGGCCGGGCACTGGGGGACACCCCGTGCTGCAGGATGGGGGGCTGGGCAGGGGACACTATCCCCCGGCACTCAGGGCTGGGAACTGGGGGACACTGTGCGGCAGGGTGGGGGGCTGGGCTGGGGGGCCTGTGCTGCGGGTTGGGGGTTTGGGCAGGGGGTGCTCTGCCATGGCACTCAGGGCCGGGCACTGGGGGACACCTTGCTGAAGGATGAGGGCCTGGGCAGGGGGCGCTATCCCCTGGCAGTCAGTGCTGCTGGGAGTGGGGCGGGGGGCTGGGCTGGGGGGCGCCCTCCCCTGGGGTGGGAGCTTCTGTCTTTGGTGCCATGAATTATAGCTGTGACTCAGTTTCCCACTAGACTCTGAATTTATCTCCCCTCCCCCCTAAACCTCCTCACCCCCGACCCGGCACTGATTCCTGTAGCTTCATGAGCAGAAACTTTCTGTAAACATTGACATGGAGGTTTTTATAAAGAGGCAATAAATATATAGTGAATGTATTTGCTTCCATTCCCAGCTGCGGGATCTAGTGGTTAGAGCAGGGGGGCTGGGAGCCAGGACTCCTGGGTTCTCTCCCAGGCTCTGGGAGGGGAGTGGGGGCTAGTGGTTAGAGCAGGGGGGCTGGGAGCCAGGACTCCTGGGTTCTCTCCTGGTTCTGAGCGGGGAGTAGAGTCTGGTGGTTAGAGCAGCAGAGGTTGGAAGCCAGGATGCCTGGGTTCTCTCCCTGCTCTGGGAGGGGAGTGGGGGCTGGTTAGACCAGGGGGTCTGGGAGAACGGGGGTGGCCGAGATGGCCACTCAGCTGGTTGCCATCACAGACTGGGTGTTGGGGTGAGGGCATGGTGGGCATCTCTGAGTCTCACAGCCTTGGTGCCTGGTCGTGGAGTCAAGTGTTGGCGTCTGGTGCTGCTCTCTGGGGTCCTGGCAGCAGCAGGGGAAGTCGTTGGACTGGATCTCCTGGCTTCCCTCCTGCCTGCTCGATCCCTCTGGATCCCTGTCCCGCTGAGCCTTCTGCACCCTTCCCATCCGCCCCCCTTGATCCCATCCGGAAGCCTCTCCAGATCCCATAGGATCCCTCCCCCTCCTGTCCCAGCCACGCAGCCTTCGTCTCCGGCACCCCCAATGGATGGCGGGTGGGGTGCTGGCTGTTGTCTGTGATCCCGGCCTTCGCACATGGGCCCCTCTCTCTGCGGGGCTCGCTGGCCCAGCGAGAACCAAGCCCAGTGCGCTCCGCTGCCCGCCTGCCCATCTCAGCCAGCCAATCTCTCTCCGGGCCCTATGGCTCTCTCTGGGGCCTGCCTCCCGCTTCTCTCTCTGGGCCTGTGACGTCCTGGCCTGTGGCGCTGGGGCTCGTCCCAGGGGGTGCAGCTGTCTCTCTCCGTGGCCCCGTGTCTCTCCGTGCCGTGGTGTCCCGCCGGGCCCTCGCTGTGTGTCTCTGCGTGGCTGCTCTCAGCGTCCGGCTCCAGCGCGGGGGGCTCTGCTCCCCCCCTCGCTGGGCTGGGGTCTCTCTGTGGTCAGTGCTGTCCTGCTCCTCCTTGACGTGGTGTTTTTTCTTCTCTTCCCCCCTTTTGTCTGTCGTTCGCTCTCCCCATCTGGCTGCCCCCCTGCTCTGTCTCACTGCCTGTCCCCGCGTAACGCCCCCGCCCTGCCGGCGGCCTGTCTATTGCATCTACCTGTCTACCCCATCCACCACTTCCACCCCATCTCTCGATCTATCCCATCCACCCATCTCTTGATCTATCCATCTCTCTATCTATCCCCATCCACCCATTTCTCGATCTATCCCCATCCACCTCCTCCACCCCATCTCTCTATCTATCCCCATCCACCCATTTCTCGATCTATCCCCACCCACCTCCTCCACCCCATCTCTCTATCTATCCCCATCCACCCATTTCTCGATCTATCCCCATCCACCTCCTCCACCCCATCTCTCTATCTATCCCCATCCACCCCATCTATCTATCTCCATCTACCCATCTCTCGATCTATCCCATCCACCCATCTCTTGATCTATCCATCTCTTTATCTATCCCCATCCACCCATTTCTCGATCTATCCCCATCCACCTCTTCCACCCCATCTCTCGATCTATCCCATCCACCCATCTCTTGATCTATCCATCTCTCTATCTATCCCCATCCACCCATCTCTCGATCTATCCTCATCCACCTCCTCCACCCCATCTATCTATCTATTTATCTATCTATCTATCTATCCCCATCCACCCATTTCTCGATCTATCCCCATCCACCTCCTCCACCCCATCTCTCTATCTATCCCCATCCACCTCCTCCACCCCATCTCTCTATCTATCCCCATCCACCCCATCTATCTATCTCCATCTACCCATCTCTCGATCTATCCCATCCACCCATCTCTTGATCTATCCATCTCTCTATCTATCCCCATCCACCCATTTCTCGATCTATCCCCATCCACCTCCTCCACCCCATCTCTCTATCTCCATCCACCCCATCTATCTATCTCCATCTACCCATCTCTCGATCTATCCTCATCCACCTCCTCCACCCCCTCTATCTATCTATCCCCCCACACCCCCTCTATCTATCTATCTATCCACCCCATCCCCCCATCTATCTATCTATCTATCCCAGCACACCCCCTCTATCTATCTATCTATCTATCTATCTATCTATCTATCTATCTATCTATCTATCTATCCCCATCAAACTGTTCTTTGTCTCTCTCCCCCCATTCACTCCCCACTTTGTCTAGCCCACCGTGTCTCCCCATCGCTGTCTCTCTGCTGCTCTCTATAGGTCCTCCGCGTCTCCCACTCTGCACCAGTATTGCTGTCCTGCTCAGTCGCTCCTCCACTCGCAGCTAGCTCCCCCCGCCCGGCAGGCAGAGTGCAGGTAAGCCAGGCAGCCACCCCCTCACTCCTGCACCACCCCGTCCCCAGCACGTCCCCTGCACCACCACGCCCCGCCCCGACACTTGCAGCTCTGCGGCTTCCCCTCGGCCATACACCCGGCGTCTGCCAGGATGCCTGGGTTCTCCCACCAGCACAGGAAAGGGAGTGGAGTCTAGTGGTTAGAGCAGGGGGGCTGGGAGCCAGGACTCCTGGGTTCTCTCCCCGGTTCTGGGAGGGCAGTGGTGTCCAGTGGTTAGAGCAGTGGGGTCTGGAAACCAGGACTCCTGGGTTCTCTCCCCGGCTCTGGGAGGGCAGTGGGATGTAGTGATTAGAGTGGTGAGGGAGGGGCTGGGAGCCCGGACGCCTGGGTTCTCTCCCCGGCTCTGGGAGACGAGTGGGGGCTAGTGTCTAGTTCCCCTCCCCTCTTACACCTCTCCACCCTGCAGTCCCCTCTCACACTCCTACCATCCTGTGCCCCCACGCCCCTCCCCTGGGGAAGGGGAGGGGTATGGTACCCCCTCCCCTGATGGGGGTATGTTCTGTCGTGAGTACTTTGGGTCTAACCTGTCTGTCTGTCCCTGTCTCTCTGTCTCCCCCCCACCCCCCCAGGGATGATTTGGAGGGTGAGGACGTCCATCAGTTCTGCTGCCCCGCCTCAGAGTGCAGCAGCCCGTCCTCTAGATAACCTGGAGGGGGCGCTGCTGAGACCTCCCTGCCATGCTGTCCTGCAGCCCCCAAGGCTTCCCCCTCCCCACCCACCCCAGCACCCGGAGTAAGGAGGGCTGGGGCCGTTCCAGAGACACAACCGCCCCCCACATCCTGCCTAGCTAGAGCCAGCCAACTGCTCCCCCACTTCTGTTTGACCCTTCACCCCCACAGTACTTTTGACCTTTCACCTCCAGCTTCTCTGATGTGACCTTTTTCTCCAAGAGTTTGATTTGACCTTTAAGCCCCTCCAGACATGGTCTTGGCCTTTGACCATCCGTTTGTTGGTGTGACCTTTAGCCGTGTGACTTTTGTTTGACCCTCCTGCATTGGGTTTGACCTTTAACCTCTTGTTCTTGAACATTCCCATTCGTACATAGAGTTGTGTTTGGGCGTGGCAAGTCAGTCAATTTACCAGTCAACAGAGTCAATTGGGCGGTCCATTGGCTAGTCAAACAGTATCAATCGACCGGTCCAACAGTGTCGTGTGGTTGGTCAATTGGTTAGTCCAACAGCGTCAATTAGTTGGTCAAGGGACTGGTCCAACAATGTCAATTGGTCAAATAATGTCAGTTGGTCAGTCGAATAACGTGAAATGGTTGGTCAATTGTTTGGTCAAACTATGTCAATTGATCGATCAGTTGACTGGTCCAACAGCATCAATTGGTCGGTCAGTTGATCAGTCCAACAGTGTCAACTGGTTGGTCAGTTGATCAGTCCAATAACGTCAACTGGTCAGTCAGTTGACTGGTGCAACAGTGTCAACTGGTTGGTCAAACAATGTCAACTGATCAATTGACTGACTGATTAAACAACATCAGTTGGTCGGTCAGTTGACTGACTGGTCAAATAACATCAATTGGTTGGTCAGTTGACCACATATTATTTGACCGTGGTCAAATATTGTCACACATTCCAGACGGAGTGGTCAGTAGGTGGTGGCCAACCTTTCTGATTGCATCGCAGTTTTGCTCTTTCATTTTGTAGCTCTTTCTTTCATTGCGTTTTGCATTTTACTTAGTTAAAATAACGCATCTGAGGCACGTGTGCTTGTGGAATTAGGTGTAAATGGCTACGCTCAGCCTATGGGAGACTATGAAGTCTTACGCTTTTTTCTTACACTTCTAACAAGTAAACACATCCAAATTTTTGACCGTTTTTTGATGTTATTTGACTGGCCAACTGACTAATCATTTTTTGAATGGCCAAATGCCCAAACTTAGTTTTGTTTGAGCTTTCACCCCAACATTGGCTTTGACCTTTAACTTCCTGCAGCTTGGGCATGGCCATTGGCTGCAGCATGGGGTTGACCTCTAACTTCTGCTGCTTGGACTTGAGCTTTACGCCCCCCAGTGGCTTGATATGATCTTAAAACCTTTGGCCTTTTTTGGCTTGACCTTGACCCCTCTATTGAATTTGACCTTTAACCTCTTGCTGCTTTGAGTTGAATGTTAGCGCCAAGAGTTTTGTTTGACCTTTAGCCCCTTGTAGAATCGAACTTTGACCTTGTGTTCAGTTGTATTACCTTTAGCTCCTAGTCTACTTTGACCTTTAGTCCCCATGTTGGGTTTGACCTTTAACCTTCTGTTGCTTTGACTTGGGTTTGAACCCCATAGGGGCATTGACCTCTAACCCCATGCCATTTGCTTGCCCTTTGACCCCTTCGTTGACCTTTAACGTCCTGCAGCTTTGTCGTGACCTACATCCCCAATGTTGAGGTGGATCTTTAACCACTCACTCTTTTGACGTGAGTAGCTTTGTTTGACCTTTAACCCCCACCATTGGGGTTTGACCTCTGACCTCTTATGTCTTTGGGCAGCACTTTAACCCTATAAGTTCTGTTAGCTCTTTATCACTCCACATTGCGGGTCAACCCTTGGCCGTCTCTGGCTTTGAAATGTCTCCTAGCGTCGTGCATTCTTCTGATCTTAAGCCCCCATGTGGGTTTTCCCTTTGAGCTTGAGCAGCCTTGTGATGACCTGCAATTCCATGACAACTGTTTGACCTTCGACACCATTTGGGTTTGACCTCTTGACCCCTTTCCATTTCATGACTGCTGATCTTTGACCTCTCATCACTTGTGTTTGACCTTTGATCCTGTGTGGCTTGTTTCTGTCTGTGGGCCCCATTAATTTGAGACTGACCTTCGACCTCTCTGATATTGACCTTTAACGCCATTGGCTTGACTTTCAAACTCTGACCTTTGGCCTCCCCGTCTACTTGATTTGACCTGGAAATGCCAGCAAGCCCCAGTTCCGGATTGGACCTTTGACCTCTGTCTACATCTGGAGTACTGTGTCCAGTTTTGGGCACCCCGCTAGAAGAAGGATGTGGACAAATTGGAGAGAGTCCAGCAGAGGGCAACTAAATGATCGGGGGGCTGGAGCACATGACTTATGAGGAGAGACTGAGGGAACTGGGATTGTTTAGTCTGCAGAAGAGAAGAGTGATGGGGGATTTGATAGCTGCTTTCAACTACCTAAAAGGGGGTTCCAAAGAGGATGGATCTAGACTGTTCTCAGTGGTACCAGATGACAGAACAAGGAGCAATGGTCTCAAGTTGCAGTGGGGGAGGTCTAGGTTGGATATTAGGAAACACTATTTCACTAGGAGGGTGGTGAAGCACTGGAATGGGTTCCCTAGGGAGGTGGTGGAATCTCCATCCTTAGATGTATTTAAGGTCAGGCTTGACAAAGCCCTGGCTGAGATGATTTAGTTGGAGATTAGTCCTGCTTTGAGCAGGGGGTAGGACTAGATACCTCCTGAGGTCTCTTCCAACACTGATATTCTATGATCCTATGATACATTAATGACTCAAAATCCAGCCCTGTCCCCATTGTAGTCGGGGGTGACTCCAGATTGACTCCGGCGGACTGAGATCAGAATCCAGCCCTGTCCCCACTGCAGTCAGGGAGTGACTCTGGATTGACCCCGGCTGGCTGAGATTAGAATCCAGACCTGACCCCACTGCGGTCAGGGAGTGACTCTGGATTGACCCTGGCGGGCTGGATTAGAATCCGCGTCCCCGTTGCAGTTAGGAGTGACTCTGGATTGACCCTGGCGGGTTGAGAGTAGAATCCAGCCCTGACCCCACCGCAGTTAGGGAGTGACTCTGGACTGACTCTGGCGGGCTGAGATTAGAATCTGGCTCTATCCCTGTTGCAGTCAGGAGTCTGGATTGATTTTGGATTGACCCCGGCGGGGTGAGATCAGAATCTGGCCCTGTCTCCACTGCAGTCAGGGAGTGACTCTGGATTGACCCCGGCTGGCTGAGATTAGAATCCAGACTTGACCCCGCTGCGGTCAGGGAGTGACTCTGGATTGACCCTGGTGGGCTGGATTAGAATCCACATCCCCGTTGCAGTTAGGAGTGACTCCGGATTGACTTTGGATTGAGCCCAGCGGGCTGAGATCAGAATCAGGCCTTGTCCCTGTTGCAGTCAGGGGATGACTTCAGATTGGCCTGGGCGGCTGAGACCCGGCTCAGCGGCTGCTTTCGAATCCCTTGCGTCTCTGGAACGGACCCCGATGCCTTTGCCCCCCCCCAACCCCCCTCCCCCAATCACAGTTTACACATTTTTCTATGCAGAAGCATAAGCCTTAATCCCCAGCACCGCCCTACTCCCCCTGCAGGAGGACAGCGATGGAGCTGCAGAAACCAGCCCACCCCCCTTACCCCAAAAATCTGGACAACCCCCCTATGCTTCTACGGGGCTTCCTCCCCGCCATCCTTCGTCATGGCCGTGCCCTGAAACAAACGAACCTTTGAAACCTACGACGCTTCAGCCTGCCTCTCGGGATCTGTTTTCTGGATTTTGCTCTTCCCCCTCTGGACTTGCTACGGCCTCCTCTCCTGCTTTGTACCTACCCGAGTGCATTGGGATCGCAGGTTCGGGGCGTGGGTGTGTGTGGAGTGGACGGGAAACCTGGATCCCAGCCCCGCCCCCCAGCCCCACTCTTCAGGGACTTTGTGCCTCCCGCGGCGGGGTTGGACGAGGCCGAGCTAATGCCGACTGGCGTCTGGGACTTTGTGTGTGTGGGGGGGGGAGGCGGGTGTGCACGGATCTGTGCGAAGTGGGTGTCCCTGGCGCCTGTTCACCAAGCAGCCTGGATGCCTCAACAGGCTGTGCAAATTGGAGGGGGGGGTTCCCCGGGGTGGCAGTGGGGGCATGTGCAAAATGGGTGGCTTATGGAGACCTGCCTGGTGGTGAGCGTGCAAAATTCACGTGACTTGGTGTGCCAAAGGGTGGTGACTGACACTGCCCCCTTCCCATGGCAGTCATGCGCAAGCCAGTGTGGCGTTTGCACGGATTGGTGGTGCGATCGATGTGCAAAAGGCTGGATGCTAATTGCCCCTGAAGTGGGGCTGTGGAACAAGTGTGATTTGCATGTACCTGATGACCAAAATGAGGGGAGGGGAATTGGCATAGATCTTCCAAGCAGCAGGTGTGCAAAATGAGTGTGTCTTGGGCTAATCTGCTGCTTAGCCAATGTGCTAAATTATTGAGGCTGGTGTACAAAACATGGGTGATTTGTGCTAATCTCCCAGCGCAGAGGAGGTGCAAAATGGAGGTAACTTGCACAGATTTTCCCTGCGCTGGGTGTGCAAAACAAGTGTGTGTTGCACTGATCGACCATGCAATGTGCAAAATGAGCATGACTTGTGCTGAATTCTCAGGCAGTCGTCATTCAAAATGGATGTAATTTGCACTAATTTGTTGGGTCATCAATTTGCAAAGCCGGGGGAGGGGAGGTGCATATGTCCCCCTGCCGTGGGTGTGCAAGGCAAGTGTGATTTTCATGAATCTGCCTTGGTGCAAAATTGCACTGGTGTCTCATGCGGGTGGTTGGGTGTGCAAGGTGGATGTGAGTTGCACTAATTTGGCATGTCCCCAGTGTGCTAAAGGAGTGCGGCTTCCCCTAATTGCTAACGAGGCAGCTGTGCAAAATGAGTCTCGTTGGCACTTATAAGCTGTGCAGCCACAGAGCTGGGGAGGAGGTTTGCACGGATTTCCCCAGTGGTGGTTGTGCAAAATGAGTGTGCTTCACCCCGATGCGCCACAACAGCTGGCGTGCTAAACACTGTGGCTCACGGCAGAGCGTGTTTGCACTGTGGGTTCTCCAACCCGGGCACAAGTAACTTGGGGGGAGGCAGAGGGGAATGCGCAGGGATCTGGACATGGGGGTCCCCCCACTGCACCCCCTCCTCCCCGTCTGGCCCATAACCCATCCCCCCCCATAAATATAACCCCAGGGGTCTTTTTACCAGCTTCTGTATGTACTGTACGAAAAGACGCCAGCTTTGTCCGACAGAGAACCATATGGAATAAAAGAACCATGCAACCTGTCACAGATTCTGTACCCCCTCTGTGCCATGTACCCCCTGATCATCCCACATGCCAGCCCCATGGATAACCCCAGTGTTCACCAGGACTTGGTCTGCTATGGCTGGGAGAGCTGCAGTAGGGGGCACTCTTCCCTGGCAGTCAGGGCTGGGCACTGGGGGGCACCGTGCTGCGGGACGAGGCGCTGGGCAGGGGGTGCTCTCCCCTGACAGGCAGGGCCAGGCACTGGGGGGCACCGTGCTGTGGGGAGTGGGGCGGGGGGCCAGGCGCTGTGGTGCACCTTAGGATGAGACCTGATGAGGATGAGACTTTTTCTACAAGAGCTGGGCATGAACCCCAGTGTCCTGGTCAAAGCCCAGTTCCAGTGATCTCATTCGGCTTCCCTAAATCCAGCTGTTGCGCCCCAGAGATGGCTGCACCTCAGTGCCAGGTGAGCCCTCTCTTGCGGCGTTATGTGCGGCTGTTCCCCGGCTGCCCCGCCCCAGAGGTGGCTGCATCTGAGTGCCGGGCGAGCCCTCCCCTGCGGCGTTATGTGTGGCTGTTCCCCGGCTGCCCCGCCCCAGGGATTGGCAGTGGTTGACCAATGGATGAGGCCAACCCAGCTGGTTTGGCCAGGCCGTGGGTGAAATACGCCCTGCTCGGGGTGGGGTGGGCGGGGGGAGGCAATCCTGGCCTGCAGCCCTGGGAAGAGCCGAGACCAGCAGGAGGTGCAGTACTGAGCGTGACCACCGGGTGGCAGCATCAGCCCAGCTCGGCTATAGCGCGACTGTCCTCAATGGAACCAACCAGAGAGAGTCAGGTTCTCTCCCCAGCTCTGGGAGGGGAGTGGGGGCTGGTGGTTAGAGCAGCAGGAGCTAAGAGCCAGGACTCCTGGGTTCTCTCCCCAGCTCTGGGAGGGGAGTGGGGGCTGGTGGTTAGAGCAGCAGGAGCTAAGAGCCAGGACTCCTGGGTTCTCTCCCCAGCTCTGGGAGGGGAGTGGGGGCTGGTGGTTAGAGCGTGGGGGGGGGCTGGGAGCCAGGACTCCTGGGTTTTCTCCCCAGCTCTGGGAGGGGAGTGGGGGCTGGTGGTTAGAGCGTGGGGGGGGGCTGGGAGCCAGGACGCCTGGGTTCTCTCTCCAGCTCTGGGAGGGGAGTGGGGGCTGGTGGTTAGAGCGTGGGGGGGGGGCTGGGAGCCAGGACGCCTGGGTTCTCTCCCCAGCTCTGGGAGGGGAGTGGGGGCTGGTGGTTAGAGCGTGGGGGGGGGCTGGGAGCCAGGACTCCTGGGTTCTCTCCCCAGCTCTGGGAGGGGAGTGGGGGCTGGTGGTTAGAGCGGGGGGAGGGCTGGGAGCCAGGACTCCTGGGTTCTCTCCCCAGCTCTGGGAGGGGAGTGGGGGCTGGTGGTTAGAGCAGGGGGGGCTGGGAGCCAGGACTCCTGGGTTCTCTCCCCAGCTCTGGGAGGGGAGTGGGGGCTGGTGGTTAGAGCGTGGGGGGGGGGGGCTGGGAGCCAGGACACCTGGGTTCTCTCCCCAGCTCTGGGAGGGGAGTGGGGGCTGGTGGTTAGAGCGTGGGGGGGGGCTGGGAGCCAGGACACCTGGGTTCTCTCCCCAGCTCTGGGAGGGGAGTGGGGGCTGGTGGTTAGAGCGGGGGGGGGGCTGGGAGCCAGGACTCCTGGGTTCTCTCCCCAGCTCTGGGAGGGGAGTGGGGGCTGGTGGTTAGAGCAGGGGGTGGCTGGGAGCCAGGACTCCTGGGTTCTCTCCCCAGCTCTGGGAGGGGAGTGGGGGCTGGTGGTTAGAGCAGGAGGGGGCTGGGAGCCAGGACTCCTGGGTTCTCTCTCCAGCTCTGGAAGGGGAGTGGGGGCTGGTGGTTAGAGCGTGGGGGAGGGGGCTGGGAGCCAGGACACATGGGTTCTCTCCCCAGCTCTGGGAGGGGAGTGGGGGCTGGGAGCCAGGACTCCTGGGTTCTCTCCCCAGCTCTGGGAGGGGAGTGGGGGCTGGTGGTTAGAGCGGGGGGAGGGCTGGGAGCCAGGACTCCTGGGTTCTCTCCCCAGCTCTGGGAGGGGAGTGGGGGCTGGTGGTTAGAGCGGGGGGAGGGCTGGGAGCCAGGACACCTGGGTTCTCTCCCCAGCTCTGGGAGGGGAGTGGGGTCTGGTGGTTAGAGCGGGGGGAGGGCTGGGAGCCAGGACTCCTGGGTTCTCTCCCCAGCTCTGGGAGGGGAGTGGGGGCTGGTGGTTAGAGCGGGGGGAGGCCTGGGAGCCAGGACTCCTGGGTTCTCTCTCCAGCTCTGGAAGGGGAGTGGGGGCTGGTGGTTAGAGCGTGGGGGGGCGCTGGGAGCCAGGACTCCTGGGTTCTCTCCCCAGCTCTGGGAGGGGAGTGGAGGCTGGTGGTTAGAGTGGGAGGGGGCTGGGAGCCAGGACTCCTGGGTTCTCTCTCCAGCTCTGGAAGGGGAGTGGGGGCTGGTGGTTAGAGCGTGGGGGGGGGTCTGGGAGCCAGGACTCCTGGGTTCTCTCCCCAGCTCTGGGAGGGGAGTGGAGGCTGGTGGTTAGAGCGGGGGGAGGGCTGGGAGCCAGGACACCTGGGTTCTCTCCCCAGCTCTGGGAGGGGAGTGGGTGCTGGTGGTTAGAGCGGGAGGGGGCTGGGAGCCAGGACACCTGGGTTCTCTCTCCAGCTCTGGAAGGGGAGTGGGGGCTGGTGGTTAGAGCGTGGGGGGGGCTGGGAGCCAGGACTCCTGGGTTCTCCCCCAGGCTCTGGGAGGGGAGTGGGGCCTGGTGGTTAGAGCAGGGGGGGCTGGGAGCCAGGACACCTCGGTTCTCTCCTCAGCTCTGGGAGGGGAGTGGGAGCTGGTGGTTAGAGCCGGGGGGCGGGGGGGGCTGGCAGCCAGGACTCCTGGGAGCCAAGGATTCTGGGAGAGGTGTGGGAACAAAGGACTCTGGGAGAGCACAGGTGCAAAGGATTCTGGGAGGCTGGGCTGAGCACAAAGGATTCTGGGACATGCTGGTGTGCAAAGGATTGTGGGAGAGGTGGGAGGGCAGGGGATTCTGGGGTGCAGCACGCCTGCCCAGAGTCACGCTAACGAGGAGCATTGGGGCAGGAACTAGGGAACAAGGCCCTGCTCCCAGCCCCTGCTCTGGGGAGTGGGGGAGCGCAGATGGGGAAGGGGGGCATGAGGTAAAAAGTAAAAACTACTTACAGCAACCCCCCCCCGCATTAAAAGTGTTCCAGCACCACTGACGGGGGGCAGGGGGCGCTCTCTCCTGGGAGTCGGTGCTGGGCACCGTGGAGCAGGGGGCTGGGCAGGGGGTGCTCTCCCCTGGGAGTCAGGGCCGGGCGCTGGGGGGCGCTGGGGCAGGGCTGGTCACCGTCGCCCCGTGGGGAGGAGCCGGGAAGGGGAAGTGGTTGGACCAGCCCAAAAGCTGTGGCTGTGAGGGTTGGGGAACCCCGGGTTGAAATAACGTCCCGCACAGCCCAGGGCGTGGACACAGCCAGCAGCCCAGGGTGAGCTCTTGGGATGGGGCTAGAGGGGTGGGGGGTACTCAGGAAACAGGTGCTGGCGCGTTGTTACTGTCCGCGGCTGTTGTGTCAGCGTTACAGGCAGCCAGGATGGGGACTGTCTCATGCTATTTGGATCAGGGATTACGAGTGTCTGGGACAGCGACTGTTCTCGTGTAGAGGGGGTTACAGGCAGATGGGATGATCAGGAGTTACAGGTGGCCAGGAGAAGACTGTCACTATGTGGTGGTGGGGTTACAAGCAGACAAGATGGTGAGTGTTGCTATGTGGTCAGTGGTTTCAAGTGACCAGGACAAGGAGTGTTGTTGCTTTTTGGTTGGGGGCTACAACCAGTTGGGATGGCGACTGTTGCTATGGGGTCGGGAGGTTACAGGCAACTGGGATGGTGACTGTTGCTAGTTGGAGGTTACAAGTGGCCAAGATGGGGACTGTTAGTATTTGGTTGGGGTTTACAGGCGGCCAGGACAGGGACTGTTGCTATTTGACTGGGGGTAACAGGCTGCTGGGATGGTGACTGTTGCTAGTTGGAGGTTACAAGTGGCCAAGATGGGGACTGTTAGTATTTGGTTAGGGTTTACAGGCAGCCAGGACAGGGACTGTCGCTATTTGACTGGGGGTAACAGGCTGCTGGGATGGTGACTGTTGTGATGTGGTTGGGGGTTATAGGCGGCCAGGGTTGGGGCACACACACACTGTTTTTCCACGGGATTTGCTCTAGTTCATACAGGGATGAATTCGGGCCCTGCCATGGCCCAGGTTAGCCACGTCATAGGGGTCCCTTCTGTCCTGAGAGCCTGTGAAAACATACCCACACCCACACCCACGAGTCCCAGCCCTGGACATGGCGCCGCCGCCTCCCCCCGGTTGTGCCAGGCGCTGCATGTACCCAGATCAACCCTCAATCTGCCTTTCGCTACAGATTTTGGAGGCAGGCCCTGGCGGCACCAGGGGGACCCAGGACCAACCCGGGTAACTCCCTGCTGGGAACCTGCCCAGGCAGCTACTGGCTTCACAGAGCAGGGCTGGGAGCCGCTGGGAGGGGAGTGGGGTCTAGTGGTTAGAGCAGGGGTAGCTGGGAACCAGGACTCCTGGGTTCTCTCCCAAGCTCTGAGAGGGAAGTGGGGTCTGGTGGTTAGAGCGGGGGGGGCTGGGAGCCAGGACTCCTGGGTTCTCTCCCCGGCTCTGAGAGGGGAGTGGGGGTTGGTAGAACGAGGGGGCTGGAAGCCAGGACTCCTTGGTTTCTGTCCTCGGCTCTGGGAGGGGAGTGGGGTCTAGGGGTTAGAGCTGGCGGGGCTGGGAGCCCTGAACAGCCCCCCCCAGCCAGTGATCAGTCCCCCCCATGCAGCTGCTATTTTGGAGGCGTTGCCATGGTGACGGCCCTGCATGTCACGGGGACTCCGGCTGGCTGTGCTATTTAGGAGCGGGGCGGGGGGGGCGCAGTGCAGGAAGCCGCACATCAGAGCTGCTGTGGAGTGGAGGAGCCAGGACTCCTGGGTTCTCTTGGAATGGAGTGGGGTCTAGTGGTAGAGCTGGGGACTCCTGGCTTCTGGCACCCTCCCTTTTCTCTACCCACTAGACCCCACTCCCCTCCAGGGACCCAGGAGTCCTGGCTTTCCCATCCCTTGTTATGTCTGAGTCTGTGATGGGGCTTCTGACTTGTGGGGGGGGGGTGCAGGCTGGTCCTTGGTCCCACCCCCACCCCTCAGGGGCTCCCCAAAGTCCCTCTCACTCCTCCAGCCTCCCTGCCTTTGCATCACCATGGCGATGGTACCCAGCCCTCCCTCCTCCAGGATCCATAGCAACCCGGCATTGCCCCCCGCCTGTCCCCATAGCAACCGTATCCCTGGCCTGCTGGCCTCATCAATAATTCCCTAGCTGTATAGTTGTTGTCTGTTGTGTAGGGGTGGAGGGAGGGGGGTGAGAACGCAGATATGGGGGGTTGACACCCGATTGACCTTGGATGTGTTGAATTGTGTGTGATTGTGAGTGTGTGTCCATGTTTGTGTGTGTATGTGTGCATAAGCGTGTATACCTAATCCATGTGTGAATGTCTGTGTGTGTTTGCATGTATGTGTGAATGCCTGTGTCTATGTGCGTTTGTGTCACTGTGAATGTCTGTATGGATGTATACATGTGTGTGAATGTGTTACAGCGTGTGTGACCGTGGGTGTGAATGTGTGTGCGTGCATGTGTACATGTTTGTGTGCCTGTGTTTATACTGAGTGTGTTTGTGGGCCTGTATTTATAGTGTATGTATATGTGTCAGTGTGTGTGGATGTGTTTGTGTATGTGTGTACATGCTTGTGTGTGCAAATGAGTGTGTCTGTGTACACAGATGTGCATCTGCCTGTTTACCTGTGTGCATGTACTTGCCTGTGTGTGCATGAGGGTGTCTGTACACTGACGTGCGTACACACATCTGGGTGTGTGTGTCACCGTGTGTGCAGTGCCCTGGAGTTCACAGCCGATAGGACCAGCTCATCCAGTCTGACCAACTCCCGCCCTAACATAGCAACCGCATTGACACCCGGGGTCACAGGCCACAGGGACTTGACTGACGTGAGAACAACCGAGGGGGAACTGGCTAAATGAGACACACCCAGACGCGGCTGGTGAGTGACGCACACCCTGCGCTGCACAGGCTGGGGGGGGGAGGCCCCCAAGCTCCTGACCCCTCTGCCCTGGGGGGGAATTCCTCTCCTGCCTCACACGTGGTGCCCAGAGGAGGGGCTGTGTGTCTCCAGTTGTGCTTGTGTGTACATGCGTGTGAGTGTCTGCATATGGGCATGTTTGCGTATACGTCTGGTGAGGGCGTATGCGTTTGTATACGTGTGTATTGATGTGTTTGTGTGTACATGTGTGTATCCAGGTGTTGGCGTGTATATGGGTATACACGCATATATATCCAGGTGTTGGTGTGCATATATGTGTACATGTGTGCGTATCCATATGTTGGTGTGTAAATGACTGTATGGTTGTGTATGGGTACACATCTGTGTTCACGTTGGTGTTTATGTGTGCGAATGTCTGTTTGTGTACATGGATGTCTCTGTGTACATTTGTGTTTGCGTGTACAACCTTGTGTGACTGGGTGCATCTGTATGTGAGGGTATAGGTGAGTGTGTACCAGTGGGGATGCCCTGTCTCCATGGGTGTGGACGTGTTTGTGTCAACGTGCTCGTGTGTGTGGGTGTGCGTCCAGCCACTCTGGGTGTGTCACTCTCTCACTCCCCCCCACCCACTGTGCTGGCCGCGGGGGGAGGGATGACCCCAGACCCTCATGCAAGAAACACCAGGGGAGAGAACCCAGGAGTCCTGGCTCGCAGCCCCCCTGCTCTAACCTGCTAGACCCCCCCCATCCTGCTCCCCGAGCCAGGAGAGAATCCAGGAGTCCTGGGCCCCACCCCGCTGCCGGTGGGGGGGATTCCCCGGCTGCTGTCGGGGTTGGGGGCGGCCCCACGTCTCGGCTCCGCCTCTCGGCTCCAGCCCAGCCCCGGGGATGGAGGCGCCGAGCCGCGGGCCGGGCTGCTCCGGTCCCTGGAGCCGCCGCTGAGCCCCGGGCGGGGACCCCCCGAGCCCCCCCGGCCGGGCCCCGCCATGTGGTGCCTCCGCTGCGCGTCCGAGCGGCGCCAAGGGCAGCTCCAGCGCAAGCTACTGAAGTGGTGAGTGCGGGACCCCGGCCCCCCGATCCAGCCCCGGCCCCCCATTTAACCCCGCCCCCCACATCCAGCCCCGGCCCCCCCGGCCCCGCATTTAACCCCGCCCCCCCGATCCAGCCCCGGCCCCCCATTTAACCCCGCCCCCCACATCCAGCCCCGGCCCCCCGGCCCCCCATTTAACCCGGCCCCCCAGATCCAGCCCCGGCCCCTCCGGCCCCCCATTTAACCCGGCCCCCCAGATCCAGCCCCGGCCCCTCCGGCCCCCCATTTAACCCCGCCCCCCCCGATCCAGCCCCGGCCCCCCGGCCCCCCATTTAACCCCGCCCCCCCGATCCAGCCCCGGCCACCCCGGCCCCCCATTTAACCCCGCCCCCCAGATCCAGCCCCGGCCCCCCCGGCCCCGCATTTAACCCCGCCCCCCCGATCCGCCCCGGCCCCCTCGATTTACCCCGCCCCTGGCCCCCCGATCCAACCCTGCCCCCCGGATCCCCCCCATTTAACCCCACCCTCTGGATCCCCCCATTTAACCCTGCCCCCTCAGCCCCCCATTTAACCCCACCCCCCAGACCTGAGTTGACCCTGCCCCCTTGGCCCCCCCAGATCCCACTGATTTAACCCCGGCCCCCCTGGATCCCTCTCACTCCCCTGTCTCAACCTCACCCCCCCGATTTAACCCTGCCCTCCCCCAGATCCCCCTGCCCCCCGTGCCTGAAACCCACCCCCTGGATCACCCCTGATCCAACCCCAGACACCTGGAGCCCCCCTGATTTAACCACAGCCCCCTCGCCTGAACCCTGCCCCAGATCCCCCCCGGATCCCCCCAATTTAACCCCGACCCCCTGATTTAACCCCAGCCCCCCTGAGTCCCCCCAACCTGAACCCCGCCGCCCCCCCCGGATTCCCTCAGCCCACGCTGTCTGAACCCTGCCCTCCCAATCCCCCCGATCCAACCCTGGCCCCCCGGGACCCCCGCCTGAAAACTGCCCCCCTTTTAACTCCAGTGCCCCCGCCTGAACCCCACCCCGGCTCCCCCCAATTTAACCCTAACCCCCTCAATCCCCCCGATTTAATCCTGGGTCCCCTAAGATCCCCCCATCTGAACCCCACCCCCCGATTGCCCCACCTGAAACCTTCCCAATTTAACCCCTGATCCCCCAGCCCCCCTGTGCTGAACCCCAGCCCCCCCGATCCTCGGCAGCCCCCCTGATGAACCTTGGGCCCCCTGGATCCCCCTAGCCACCCCGGGCCCCCCAACTTTCCCCAGTTACTCACACCCCCCCACCTGAACCCCGCTCCCCCTGTTTCCCCTGGGTGCCCTGCTGGCTCCCCTGGAGTGAACCCCGCCCCCCACCCCCCTAGTGCTCTCTGCCTGCCCCCTACTCCCAGCCCCCTGCCTGAACCCAAGCCCCCCAGCTGCTCCCTGATCCCCCATCCCTCCAGGCCCCTTGCCTGCCTCGAAGCGCCCCCAGAACCCCAGGCCTCCCCGACTCCCCCCAACTGTCCCCCGTCCTGCCCCTGGCCCCTCAGCTGCCCCCCCGACAGCCCTCGTCTGCCCCCTTGTTCCCCCACCCCTCCTGGGTCCTCCCTGCCTCCCCCCAACTGGCCCCCACCTGCCTCCCACCTACTCATTTCCCCCCCCAACTACTCACTGCCCCAAACCCCTCGACTGCCATGTGCATCAGCCCAGTACCACGGGAATGAACCCAACTGAATCTGGTCCCCAACCCAACTGCCCCCCGGGCCCTAGTCTGTCCCCAGACTGCCCTGGGCCCCCAAATTTTCCCCTGGACCTCCCAACTGCCCCCTGGTCCTCCTGGCCTCACTATCTGTCCCTGAGTCCCCTATCTGCCTTCTGCCCCCAGACTGCTCCCAGACCCCTGCCTGCACCCCGATTTCCTCCCCAGGCCTGTCTGCCATCAGGTCCCTGCTGCCCCCTGCTGGGAGGAATGAACCCTGATCTGCATCTGTGTGGGGTGAGGTTCCAGTTCTCCGTACCCTTCCCGCCCCATCACCCAGGCTGTCTAGAAACATGGCCGGGCTCTAGGTGCAGTGCTGTACGTGGACGGCTCGTCCGCTGCTTCGATGCAGCCATCTCTGGGGCAGGGCGGCTGGGGAACAGCCACATATAACGTGCTCAGGGACTGCATTGGGCAATAGAGTGTGAGGTTCTAGAGCAGGAGGTGTTATCTGGGAAGAGGAGGGCACTTGCATGCTCCAGGTTCTAGCTCAGTGTGTGATGCTGTTGTTCTAGACTGGGATGGGCTCTTGCTGTTCTAGAGTCGGTGACCCAACAGGCTGGCTGGGTTCTAGATCAGCGTAGGCCCAGAGCTGGCAACACAGGCTGCTGTCTGGGCTCTAGACTGGGGGGGAAGAGGCTAGTGATGTTCTGGAGTATGGCAGTGGCCAGTGTTGGATGTTCTAGATCACATTGCATCATTGGTGTTTTAGAGACAATCACATAGCAGATTGGCTGGGTTCTAGATCAGGCTGGGCCCAGAGCTGGCAATACAGGCTGCTGTGAGGGCTCTAGACTGGGGGGAGGCCACTGATGTTCTAGAGGGGTGATGCGGCCAGCAGCTGGTGTTCTAGATCCAGCTTAATCCTTGGTGTTCTACAGACAACTGTGCAGCGGATTGGCTGGGCTCCAGATTGAGACGGGCCATGGATGTTCTAGAACTGTCCTGGCACCATTCTAGAGCAGGAGGGGGACCAACCCGGATTCTAGAACCGACAGCGGCGTGAGCTGTCTGGGTTTTAGACCCAGCTGTCTTCTCCCTTTTCTAGAGTGGCCAGGACATGGGGGTATCTGGGTTCTAGACCAGGGCCCGTGCTCAGTTCCAGGCTCAGCCCCTGCCCCATCTGCTCTCCCCGCAGCATGGAGGGCGACCCGCCGGGCAGTGAGGCGGGGCCGACGGTGGACAGCCCGGGCAGCCAGGCACCCTACCGCTGCGGGGCCGAGCTGGCCAAGGCTGGGGAGCCCTACGACCTGGGCCCCCTGACCGCCACCGTCTCCGCCTGCCACCCCCCGGCCCCCGGGCTGCCCTGGGCCCAGCGGGCGCGGCTCCAGCCGGCCAGCGTGGCCCTGCGCAAGCAGGAGGAGGAGGAGAACAAGCGCTCGAAGGCCCTGTCGGACAGCTATGAGCTCTCCACCGACCTCCAGGACAAGAAGGTACTGTGCCCCCCCCGTGCGGCCCCCCCGGGATTCCCCAGCCTGGCCTGCCCCCTCCTGCGGCCCCCTTGGGATTCCCCCCCGACCTGTTCCCACCCCGAGGCCCCCCGGGATCCCCCCTCCCGGCCTGTGCCCCCCCCCCGGGATCCCCCCTCCCGGCCTGTGCCCTCCCACGGTCCCCCCGGGATCCCCCCTCCCGGCCTGTGCCCTCCCACGGCCCCCCCGGGATCCCCCCTCCCGGCCTGTGCCCCCCCCACGGCCCCCCCGGGATCCCCCCTCCCGGCCTGTGCCCTCCCACGGCCCCCCCGGGATCCCCCCTCCCGGCCTGTGCCCTCCCACGGCCCCCCTGGGATCCCCCCTCCTGGCCTGTGCTTCCTCCTGCAGCCTCCCTGGGATCCCCCCTCCTGGGCTGTGGCCCCCCTGCAGCCCCCCCGGTATTCCCCCACCTGGCCTGTGCCCCCTGGGACCCTCTCAGCCTGTGTTGCCCTGTGACCATCACCTCCCGGCTGGTGACCCCTCCCCCTGGGACCAGCCACCCCAGTCTGTGCTCCCCAGGATCTCCCCGGACAGTGACACCCCCCCTGCCCCCGGGATGCCCCGTCCTGGCCTGTGGCCTCCCCGTGTTCCCCCCGGGATCCCCCTTTCCGGCCTGGGCTCCCCGGGACCTCCCCAGACAGTGACACCCCCCTGGGATGCCCCCTCCCAGCCTGTGCCCCCCCGCAGCCCCTCCCAGGATCCCCCTTTCTGGCCTGTGACCTCCCCCCGCATCCCCGCCGGGATCCCCCTTTCTGGCCTCTGCTCCCTGGGACGTCCTCGGACAGTGACACCCCCTGCCCCCGGGATGCCCACTCCCAGCCTATGCCCCCCTGCGTCCCTCCCGGGATCCCCCTTTCTGGCCTGTGACCCCCCGCAGCTCTCCCCGGGACCTCCCCGGACAGTGACCCCCCCGGGATTCCCGCGGCCTGCGCTCCCCCTCAGTGCCCCCCCCCCGCAGGTGGAGATGCTGGAGCGGAAGTACGGGGGCTCGTTCCTGAGCCGGCGGGCGGCCCGCACCATCCAGACGGCCTTTCGCCAGTACCGCATGCAGAAGAAGTTCCAGCGGCTGCGCAGCTCCGCCTCGGAGAGCCGCATGTCCCGCCGCATCGTCCTGTCCAACATGCGCATGCAGTTCTCCTTCGAGGAGTTCGACAAGGGGCCGGCCAGCGCCCCCTACTTCGAGGGCAAGCCGGCCTCCCTGGACGAGGGCACCATGGCCAGCGCCCGCCCCCACCTGCTGGAGCGCGGGGGGCTGCCCTACGGGGGCTCCTGCAGGGCCGGCCTGGACAGCGGCTCGCTCCACGCCTCCTCCGGCGACTTCTGCAGCGAGATCACGGAGCTGGAGGACTCCTTCGCCAAGCAGGTGGGGGGAGCGGGGTGCACCCTGCCCCCCAGGGCTGGGGGATCCCCCTCCCCCAATCTTAGCTCCTCCCCCAGGGACTGGGGATCCCCCTCCCCCCAACCTTAGCTCCTCCCCCAGGGACTGGGGATCCCCCTCCCCCCAACCTTAGCTCCTCCCCCCAGGGACTGGGGGATCCCCCTCCCCCAACCTTAGCTCCTCTCTCCCGGGGCTGGGGATCCCCCTCCCCCAATCTTAGCTCCTCCCCCAGGGACTGGGGATCCCCCTCCCCCCAACCTTAGCTCCTTCCCCAGGGACTGGGGATCCCCCTCCCCCCAACCTTAGCTCCTCCCCCAGGGACTGGGGATCCCCCTCCCCCCAACCTTAGCTCCTCCCCACCAGGGACTGGGGGATCCCCCTCCCCCAATCTTAGCTCCTCCCCCAGGGACCGGGGATCCCCCTCCCCCCAACCTTAGCTCCTCCCCCAGGGACCGGGGATCCTCCTCCCCCCAACCTTAGCTCCTCCCCCAGGGACTGGGGATCCCCCTCCCCCAAACTTAGCTCCTCCCCCCAGGGACTGGGGGATCCCCCTCCCCCAACCTTAGCTCCTCTCTCCCGGGGCTGGGGATCCCCCTCCCCCAATCTTAGCTCCTCCCCCAGGGACCGGGGATCCCCTTCCCCCCAACCTTAGCTCCTCCCCCAGGGACTGGGGATCCCCCTCCCCCAATCTTAGCTCCTCCCCCAGGGACCAGGGATCCCCCCGCCCCCCAACCTTAGCTCCTCCCCCAGGGACTGGGGATCCCCCTCCCCCCAACCTTAGCTCCTCCCCCCCAAGGACTGGGGGATCCCCCTCCCCCAATGTTAGCTCCTCCCCCAGGGACTGGGGATCCCCTCCCCCAATCTTAGCTCCTCCCCCAGGGACTGGGGATCCCCCTCCCCCCAACCTTAGCTCCTCCCCCAGGGACTGGGGATCCCCCTCCCTCCAACCTTAGCTCCTCTCCCCCGGGGCTGGGGGATCCCCCCTCCCCCAATCTTAGCTCCTCCCCCAGGGACCGGGGATCCCCCTCCCCCAATCTTCACTTCTCCCCCTGGGATTGGGGGATCTCCCTCCCCCCAACCTTAGCTCCTCCCCCCCAGGGACTGGGGGATCCCCCTCCCCCAATCTTAGCTCCTCCCCCCCCAGGGGCCGGGGATCCCCCTCCCACCAATCTTCACTTCTCCCCCCTGGGATTGGGGAATCCCCCTCCCCGTAATCTTTGTTCCTCTCCCCCAGGGACAGGGGGATCCCCCCAACGTTAGCTCCTCCCTGCCAGGGACTGGGGGATCCCTCCTCTCCCCGTAGCTCCTCAGGGTTTCCCCCAACTGTGGGAGGGACTTATAGGGAGGGGAGGGGGCCTGCTTGCGGGAGGGGCTTGTACAGAGGAGAGGGACTCAAGGGTACTCAGCATGGGGGAGGGGCTTATTAGGAAGGGAGGGGCTTATGAGAAGTTTTGCACAGGGTGGAGCTTGTACAGAAGGGAGGGGCTTGTGAGGAGGGGCGGGGCACAGAGAGGCGTGGCCTTTCTTCTCACCCCGCCCCCCCCCGGCAGGTGAAGTCCCTGGCGGAGTCGATCGACGAGGCCCTGAACTGCCACCCGCTGCCGGCGCCGGAGGGTGGGGGGCCTGGTCCGCTGGAGAAGAGCGAGTCGAAGGAGCAGCAGGGGGACAGCGCGGCCACCTCCTTCAGTGACGTCACCCTGTACCTGGACGAGGGGGTGCCGGCCTCCCCCCTCTCCCTGGAGCGGCCCCCCAGCTCGGAACCCCCCGAGCCTGGCCCCCCAGCGGCCCAGCCCCGGCCCGAGTTCTGGGGGGCCCCGCAGCGGGAGGACAGCCGGGAGAACGGGGCCGGCCGGCGCGGGACCCCCTGCCTGGAGTGCCGGGACTTCCGCCTGCGGGGGGCCCACCTGCCCCTGCTCACCATCGAGCCCCCCAGCGACAGCTCGGTGGACCTGAGCGACCGCTCCGAGCGCAGCTCCGTCCACCGGGGCCTGGCCTACGAGCCCGACGGCTGCGGGGCCCCCAAGTATCCGCCGGCCCCCCCGCCCCCGGCCCCCTCCCCCCACCCCCTGCGCCACTACCGCCCCGAGCCCGCCCCGCCCCCTCCCCCGCCCCCCGGACGCCTGGGTCCCGAGCACTCAGACGGCGACAACGACAGCCTGCAGAGCAGCAGCAACTCCACCGAGACCGTCAATTGCAGCTCGGGGTCCTCCTCCCGGGATAGCCTGCGGGGCCCCCCGCCCCCGCCCCCCCCGGCGCCCCCACCCGCCGGCCCCGGCCCGGGCCTGTGCAAGCAGACGTACCAGCGGGAGACCCGCCACAGCTGGGACTCGCCCGCCTTCAACCACGACCTGCTGCAGCGGCGCCAGTACCGCATCGGGCTCAACCTCTTCAACAAGTGGGTGCCTGGCGCGGGGGGGGCTTCCCGGCGGGGGGGCTTTATGGGGGCGGGGCTTCCTGGGGGAGGAGCTTCTTGGGGCGGGGCTTCCTGGGGGAGGAGCTTCTTGGGGTGGGGCTTCCTGGGGGAGCTGCTTAATAGAGGGAGGGGTTGAGGGCACGCAGGACCCCTGTTTCCCAGAATTCCAGTTGGAGGGAGGGTTGGCCCCCCTGAGAGCCCTGCCCCTCCCAGCCCTGTCGCTGCCCCTCCCGCCCTGCTACCCCGACCCTGCCCCCCACAGCTCTGCCGGTGCCCCTCACTCCTGACCCGCAGCCCCTCCCAGCCCGACCCTGGACTCCCCACCCCCCAGCTCCACCAGGGCATTGGACGGGTGGGGCCGGACGCTTTACTGTCTGGTGCGGTCACTGATTTAATTACTACTGAACGACACGACACAGCAGCTGCTTCCCAGGCTGGGCCATTTCTCCCCAGGCTGCGAGGCGGCCCTAGGGATCCAATTAGCCAGCTGAAGCCATGATTCAGCCTCACCTCTGGGGTGGATCCAGCGCCTCCTCGAGTGGGCTCCGGCCTTTAGAGCCTACAATGGGGCCCCTTCCCCCCCGCCCATTCTGGAGTTCTAGAATTCCTGCCATGTTCCAGATCGGCTCTAGAATGCCCTGGAACCGACCCACCTGGGGGCTTTAGCATGAGATTTCCCCGCTGCGTATTTGGGTGGTGTCTGTGTTCTGGATCAATTTATCTAGTCCGTTCGTGGCTGGCCTCACCAATGTAACCACTATTGCATCTGTGATAGAGAGCCGAATTGGTCTCAAAGCCACTCTAGAACAGCAGCTGGTCTTCCTGGGTTAATGATTGGCTTAATCGGCCATGTTCTAGAATGGCTAGGTTCTAGAATTGTGCTGCTCTAGAACAAACAAATGCCGTACAATTTTGTTTTGCCTGGCTTTCCTCTAGAGTAGCTGAGTTAGGGAATAGTATTGAGGGCTCCAAACAATCCAGAACCACACAGCCAGGATTCTGGATTAACACCATATAAACACTAGATGGTGTCTAGATTGTCTGTAATTTGAGTATCCCTCTTAGATTCGTTAATACTTCTACATACTACCTTGGTTCTAGATTCACACCAGGCCGTGCTTGAGTGTGCATAGCAGATGTACAGTGTGTTCTAGGTAACTGTAAGCTGGCCAGACGTGTCTGTCCCAGAATGTAGCCTCGAACATTTGCTCAAGACCTGCAAAAGCCCCCCTGAGACCCAGGCGTCCAGGTCCTTTGCTCTCAACAGGCAGTGTTTTCTAGAATGAGCAAGTTCTTGACCTCTGCTCTGGAACAACAGTCATGCAGATGTTCTAGAACAACACTGCAGCAGTGGGACTCTGGGAGGGCACTGTTCTAGATCAGCGATCGCTTGTTGAAAATGTTCTAGAACAATGGTGATCTGGAATGGGCAGGTACCTTCCAGAGGGGAACTGGCCTGTGTCTGGTCTGGTTCTAGAATAGGAGGGATCTGGAATGGAATTTTCTAGAACACCCATGTCCCCTTCTGGTTAGCATCTCCTCTCCGGTTCCTCTGACCATCTGCCCTAGGGCAGCAGCATTCTAGAGGCTCGTGACTCTAGACCCTTTCTCTCCATGCCCGCAGGAAGCCGGAGAAGGGGATCCAATACCTCATTGAGAGAGGGTTCCTCTCAGACACGCCAGTCGGGGTCGCTCACTTCATCCTGGAGCGCAAAGGCCTGAGCCGGCAGATGATTGGCGAGTTTCTCGGCAACCGGCAGAAGCAGTTCAACCGCGACGTTCTCGAGTAAGGAGCTGCTGGGTGGGGGGATGGCTCCAGTGGGGGTTATTCTGGAGCAAGGGGGATCATGGAAGCAGGTACCCAGAGCAAAGACAGCAAGCACAAATTGATCTAGAGCAAGTGATGTAGAGTAGGGCGCATGCGCTGTCTGGAGAGGAACAACTGCAGGCAGCCGGTGGGTTCCCGACCCACCTTCCCGGGGGTGATGGAGCACTGGCTTAGGGTATCATCTTGCACGTTCTCCCATGAGACTCTAGAGATCTCTGAGCAGGATTTGGAGGGGACTCAGCGCTGACCTGCTCTCTCCTTTCCAGCTGCGTGGTGGATGAGATGGATTTCTCCAACATGGACCTGGACGACGCTCTGCGGAAGTTCCAGTCACACATCCGGGTGCAGGGGGAGGCACAGAAAGTCGAGCGTCTCATCGAAGCCTTCAGGTCAGTTTGAGAACCTTCCCGATGTGTTGGGTATGCTGGGGGCGGGGGGTGGTCGGCATCATAAGCTGGCATTCTGGACAGTAGCGTAGCTAGGGGGGAGCAGGGAGAGCACCTGCTCCCCTGAGTCGAGAATTCCCCAAGTGGCACCTTTTCCACTCGTCCGTGAGTTCGGCAGTGTGCTGCTCCATCTTTCGGTGGCATTTCGGCGCATGCGCAGGGCCACCGAAATGCCGCTGAAAGACAGAGTGGTGCATGCGCTGGACCGCCGAAATGCCGCCGAAGGACATGTGCCTTTTTTCTCTGCTGCTCCTCCTTGGCAGCAACCCTGGCTATGCCACTAGTTCTGGAGCACGGATGCCTTTAATGGGCTCGGTGAAATCCTGAGCTGTTCTGGAGCAGGTTTGGCCTTGTTGCCACTCCAGAACCCACATGGTCTTCTAGAATACAGCCCATCTTGGTGGTCTTCTGGGATGCCCTGAAGAAGGCTGACAGGGTTGGTGGGGGCCTAGGATGTGGCCACAGTCCACGTTCTAGATAGATGTTCCATGTTCTAGATAGATATTATTCCAGGAGCACCTGTCCTTTTAGAATAGGGTCTGTGCTGATGACACTCCAGAGCGCCCTGGCGCCCTCGTAGGTCGGCTGCACTGACAACACCCGAATGGGTGTTTTTCTACATTTTCAAATCCATTGATGTCAAATAAACACAGAAGACAGTTGCACAGAGCTCGCTTTATCTTGTTATTTGTGCCTGGATGTTTTTCTTCCTTTTCAAATACGTTGATTTCAGCTACAACACGGAACGCAAAGCGCACAAGGTTCTCTTTTTAGGATTGTTCTTTTTTATTGCAAATATTTGCCCGCTAAAAAAGAGAAACAAAAGAACTCGAATCACTCACGGGAGATAATGCCGCTGCTACTTATTTGCAGCGTCACCTGAAAGGGAGAACAGGTGTTCGCCTGGCAGGGTTTGTAGCCAGTGTGGCAAGGTGTTTCCCTGCCAGATATGCTAAACATTTGTATGCCTCTCCCGGCTCTGACTTTCTCTTTATCTTTTTTTACAGTGCAAATATTTGCAGTCATAAAACCATTCTATAAAGTGACTCTGTGCGCTTTGCGTTCTGCGTTGTGATTGAAATCAATATATTCCAAAACGCAGAGAAATATCCAAAACTGTTGGTAATCGGTGGAAATTGGCATTCTTGTCTTGTTGAACGGGGCAATGAAACCGGCAAGGAATCACAATTCGTTCCTTTAATAGTCTGCCCTAGATTATTGAGCATTTGATGCAGTGGCAATCTCATATCTGCTCTAGAACATGCAGGGTTCTAGACCGGCTGTGATATGCTGCGGGAGCCAGAGACCCAGGGCCCAGATCATCTGATCTACGACAGGCTGGGATCTAGAATGATGGGGTTCTGCAAACTCTGCATCAACAGGGCATGCTTTGTTCTGGAGCATGCTATAGAGGGCAATCTAGAAGGCACCTGGTGCTGGTGGCAATCTAGAACACAGACATAGCTCTGGAACGCAGACTGTCCGCGATATCCAGTGGCAACATTTGGTGCCCAAGAACCCAGGTTGTGCAGGCGATGTTCTAGAGTGCCCTAGAAGGTGGTTCTAGGCTGCGCTGCGGTGGGGAAAGGGGAGGGAGAATCCTTCACTTTCTGCTTCCTGGTGCAGCCAGCGCTACTGTGTCTGCAATGCCCCGCTTGTGCGCCAGTTCCGGAACCCGGACACCATCTTCATCCTGGCCTTCGCCATCATCCTCCTCAACACAGACATGTACAGCCCCAGCGTCAAGCCTGAGAGGAAGATGAAGCTGGATGACTTTATCAAGAACCTCAGAGGTAAGTGCTCAGGAACCCGTGGAACCCCGCGTCGGTACCAGGATATAGCCTGGGGGGGTACTCTGGAGGAAAGCAGCTAGATCCCTGGTCTAGAAAGAAACGAGATCCAGAACAGCTGGTTGATGGGGGAACTGTAAGCAGAGCTACTCTAGAACCTGCTCCTAAACTCCATTGGCATCCAGAACATGGGAGCCCAGGGCTTTGAGTGGCTGGGGCCTGTGCCAGATGAGATCTGTACCAGGGATCTAGAGGTGGGGAGACCTGCTCTAGAATGAGCTGTGCAGGAGGTTCCAGAGGCCCAAGGCCTGGATCCTCCGCTCTACAACAGACTGGGATCTACAACAGCTGTGATCCACACGGGGGGGGGGGCTAGGGCCACTGCACCAGGATATCTGCTCTAGAACAGGCAGGGATCTAGAATGGCTGAGATCCGCAGTGGGAGCCAGAGCCCAAGGGCTGGGATCCTCCGCTCTAGAACAGGCTGGGATCTAGAACGCCAGGGTTCGGCACCTGAGGCCGCAGCCTCGGTTCTAGACTTGCCAGGGTTCTGGGTCGAGCTGGGGACTGGGATGGTGTTTGCCGCCCGCCCCACCCATTGCCAAGTTTGTCTGCCCCAGGGGTGGATAACGGGCAGGACATCCCCCGCGACCTCCTTGTGGGGATCTACCAGCGCATCCAGAGCCGCGAGCTACGAACGAACGACGACCACGTCTCCCAGGTCCAGACCGTCGAGCGCATGATCGTGGGGAAGAAGCCAGTGAGTGGAGCAGGGGGTGTGGCCTGCTAGGGATGGGGTGGGGCTTCAAGGGAGGGAGGGGTCTCATAGGGAAGGGGTGGAGCCCTCGGAAGAGAGCGTTGAGGGAGGGGCTTCTTTGGGTGGGGCCTATCAGGGGAGGGGCTTTTGAGAGGAGGCAGAACCTATGGGGAGGGGCTTGGCTGGGTGGGGCCTCACAGAGGGAGGTGGAGCCTGAGGGGTGGGAGAGGCCACTGGGGATTTGTAGGGGAGGAGCTTGATGGAGAAGAGGGAGGGGCGGGGCCTCGGGAGGAAGGGAGAGACCTTTTGAGGGCTTTTGGGGGTGGCACTCAAGTAGGCTCCACCCTCTCTGGCCCCACTGACCTCCCTTCCCCCCCCCCCCGTGCCAGGTGCTGTCCCTGCCCCACCGTCGCCTGGTCTGCTGCTGCCAGCTCTATGAGGTGCCTGACCCCAACCGGCCCCAGCGGCTCGGCCTGCACCAGAGAGAGGTCTTCCTCTTCAACGACCTGCTGGTGGTGAGTGGGGGCGGCCTGGACACCTGGGTCCCATCTGCATCTCGTGGGCTAGAGCTGTGGGGGGGCTGGAAGCCCGGACTCCTGGGTTCTCTCCCGGCTCTGGGAGGGGAGCGGGGGCTGGTGGCTAAAGCAGGGGGGCTGGGAGCCAGGACTCCTGGGTTCTCTCCCCAGCTCTGGGAGGGGAGCGGGGGCTGGGAGCCAGGACTCCTGGGTTCTCTCCCCAGCTCTGGGAGGGGAGCGGGGGCTGGGAGCCAGGACTCCTGGTTTCTCTTCCGGCTCCGGGGAGGGGGTAGAGGGCAGAGCTAGGGACTCTCGCTGACCGCCCTCCTTCCCCCCAGGTGACCAAGATCTTCCAGAAGAAGAAGATTATGGTGACATACAACTTCCGCCAGAGCTTCCCCCTGGTGGAAATGCACATGCAGCTGTTCCAGAACTCCTGTGAGTGCCCCTCCCCACCTCGGACCCACAGCCCCCCGCCCCCCCCCCAGAACCGGGCCTGAATCTCCGTCCTCCCCCCCGCAGATTACCAATTCGGGATCAAGCTCCTGTCAGCCGTGCCAGGAGGGGAGCGGAAGGTGCTGATCATCTTCAACGCCCCCAGCCTGCAGGACCGGCTCCGCTTCACCAGCGACCTGCGGGAGTCCATCGCCGAGGTGCAGGAGATGGAGAAATACCGCGTGGAATGTGAGTGCCGGGTGGGCAGGGGCTGCGGGAGCGAAGGGCACCGACTGGGCTAGGGGGCGCTGTGGGTCGGGAGCCAGGGGCACCGACTGGGCTAGGGGGGGCAGAGCTGGGCTGGCAGGGGGCTGTGGGTCGGGAGTGAGGGGCACCGGCAGGGCTGGGGGGCATCAGAGCTGGGCTGGCGGGGGGCTGCGGGTCGGGAGCGAGGGGCACCGGCAGGGCTGCGGGGGGTCAGAGCTGGGCTGGCAGGGGGCTGTGGTTCGGGAGCGAGGGCCACTGGATGGGCTGCGGGGGGCAGAGCTGGGCTGGCAGGGGGCTGTGGGTCGGGAGCGAGGGCCACTGGCTGGGCTGCGGGGGGCAGAGCTGGGCTGGCAGGGGGGCTGTGGGTCGGGAGTGAGGGGCACCGGCAGGGCTGGGGGGTGTCAGAGCTGGGCTGGCGGGGGGCTGTGGGTCGGGAGCGAGGGCCACTGGCTGGGCTGTGGGGGGCAGAGCTGGGCTGGCAGGGGGCTGTGGGTCGGGAGCGAGGGGCACCGGCAGGGCTGGGGGGTGTCAGAGCTGGGCTGGCGGGGGGCTGTGGGTCGGGAGCGAGGGGCACCGGCAGAGATGGCTGGGGGGGCTGCAGGTCAGGAGCGAGGGCCCCACCGGCATTGACCCCCTGCCTCCCCGCAGCGGAGCTGGAGAAGCAGAAGGGGGTGATGCGCCCCAGCGCCTCGCCGGCGGGGGGCCCGAAGGAGGCGGTGAACGGGACGCTGACGCGGAGCAGCCTGGAGGACACCTACGGGCTGGGCGACGGGCTGAAGCGAAGCGCCCTGAGCAGCTCCCTGCGTGACCTCTCCGACGCCGGTGAGCGGGGCCCGGACGCCTGGGTTCCTCCCCGGCGCTGGGATGGGAGCGGGGCAGGGCTGGGTGCCCGGACGCCTGGGTTCTCGCCTGGTCCCCGTTCCTCTTGTTGGGGGCTGTGGCTACCCCTGGTGGCAGACAATCCATGTGAGACGCTCGGCCAATAGGAAGCTCCCTGGATGTGGGGGGTGGGGCTGTGGGCGTGGCCTGACTGGGTTAACCCCCGCTGTGCCATGCCAGAGAGGGCCCTCGCTCGCTCTGCTTTGCGCTCTCTCTCTCTCTCTGTCTCTCTCGCTGGCAGACTACCGAGGGGGGCGGGGGGTTTAGGGGGGCAGTGTTGGGGGGGCTCAGCCTCGCTAATCCCTGCTGTGTCCCCCCCCCCCCCCACCGTGCAGGCAAGCGGGGCCGTCGTAACAGCGTGGGATCCCTGGACAGCACCATCGAAGTAAGTGGAGGGGGCTGCAGTGTCCCCTCCGCCCCCCCGCCGGGTACTGCTCCATCCGCCTCCCTCTACCTGTCGCTTCAGCTGCCCGTCTCCCCATCACCCCCTCATAGCTCTCCCCGCCAGGCGTCCCAGCATGCTCTGCTCCCGGCCGGCCGGCCGGACACATCCCTGTCCCCATTGCATTCCGCTCCCTTCCCAGCATGCTTTGCTCCTCCTGTCCCACCAGCTCAACCGGCTCCTTATGTACAGCCCTGACCCTCCCCCTTTCAGGTAGCTGGGGGGAGGGGCTTATAAAAGGTGTGGTGTGCATAAAAGAGGGTGGGGCTTGTGAAAGGGGTGGGGCTTATAAAAGGACAGGGGTTTATCACAGGGGGTGGGGCTTATAAAAGTGGGGGAAGAGAGGATGGGGCTTGTCAAGTGGGTGGGGCTTATGAGAATGGAGGTGGGGCTTATCTACGGGCGGTTTATGAAGTGGGTGGGGTTTGTAAGAGGGTGGGGCTTAGTGGCCACTGCCCTGACCCCTCTGTCTGTCTCTCTCTCCCCGCAGGGGTCTATCATTAGCAGCCCCCGCCCCCACCAGCGCATGCCCCCGCCCCCCCCACTGGAGGAGTACAAGGCTCAGCCCCGCCCCATCTCCAACTCCTCCTCCTTCCTGGGCTCCCTCTTCGGCAGCAAGCGGGGCCGGGCCCCCTTCCCGCTGCCCCCCAGCCAGGCCTCGGCCCCCTCCGCCCACCCCCCGCACCCACTGCCCCTGTCCCCCGAGGGCCCCTCCAAACTGCAGGCCCTCCACGCCCAGTACTGCCATGTGGCCCCACCTCCCTACCCCCAGCAGCCCCCGCCCCCCCAGCAGCCAGCTCCGCCACCCCCGCTGCCCCCCGTGGCTGCTGCCCCGCCCCCCCGCTTCCACATGTCCTCCCAGCCCCCGCTCTCGGCACCTCCCCAGAAGCAGACGCCGCCGGCCTTCCCCCTGGTGCACCAGCATTACACCCTCCAGCGACCCGGACACCAGAGGCGGCTGCACCAGGTGCCCCCCTCCGCCACCCCCCAAACCCACCCCCCCTTCCCCCTCCACGGCCGCCAGCCCACCTCGCCCCTCCCCCTCTACAGCCCCGCCCCCCAGCCATCCCACACCTACCCTCAGCACCTACCCCAGGGGGGCGGGGGGCAGCACACTCTCCACCGCCAGCCCCCCAGGCACTTTGTTTTCAGCCACCACCCCCAGCTGGGGCAGCGTGGGGGGGGTGCCCCACCGCCAGCCCCCCACCACGGCCCCGCCCACCACCACCATGGCCCCACGCCCCACTCACCCATCCCCCCCCACCCTTCCTACCCGCCCCTGCCCCCGCCGTCTCCCCACACCCCGCTCAGCCCACACTCCCCCGGGGCCCCCACCTCCCCGCTCCCCCAGCATGCCCCCCTGCACCCGGGAGGGCCCCAGGTTCTGCCAGGACAGGGCAACCCGAATCCAAAATCGAAGCCAGTCAATAGAATTAGCACCGTGGTCTGAGCTGTGCCGGGGGAGGGGTGGGGGGCAGAGGATCACTACAGATATGGAAATCCAGACCGAGGGGAGCCCCAGTCCCTACCAGTCACCCCGCCAACTTCCAAGGCCCGGCGAGGGAGGAAAGAACCAATCACGGCAGAGAACGGCCTCAGCTCATGACAGCGATGGACGGAAGAATCCCGGAAGATCTGGGGGGGCAGAGACTGTGTCTGGGGGGGCCCGGCCTTTTAATCGGGGCAAGCCTGGGGCAGCGGACACTCTATCCCTGCCCTGTTCCCCCCTCATCCCCGGGCTACCGAGAATTCTGGGAATTCCCCCCCCCCGCACAACTCCAGGTGGCCCGCTGCGGGGGTGGGCAGGATCCCATTTTCATTTGCACATGGCTTGTGAGTTGCTGCTGCTTGGCCTGTTATTTTTTTTTGGGGGGGGAATCTCTGGGATATTGGGGGGCCAGATCTGGGGGGGCATCCCTGCTGTTCTCACCTGTGTCTGTAATAAGGGCTACTCCCGGCGGGAGCTGTTTTCCCTCCCCCAAACTCCTATTCTGCGATTTGCACTGACAGAGAACCCCTCCCTCCCTCCCTCCCCCGCCAGGCCCCCTCAAAGCCAGCCCACTCCCCGGTGCCGAAAGGGATCCCATGGGGGGAAACCCCGTGAAACTCCAATAGCCCCCCTTTCTCTGGGAATAACTTACGGGCCCCAGGGCTGTTTGTTTTGGGGGGAGCCCTGTATGGAAACAGTCCCTACGTGGCGTTATGTGCAGCTGTTCCCCAGCTGCCCTGCCCCAGAGGTGGCTGTATCTCTGCCCCAAGTGAATCTTGTGCACTTTATTTCCCCCCCCCCCCCCGCAAATACAATCCTTCCCTCTCCCCACTTGAATATCACCCTGTCCCCGTTTCTGATCAGTGTTCCCCCCCAAGCTCTGGGAGGAGACGGGGGGGGGGCAGGGAGCCAGGACTCCTGGGTTCTCTCCCCGGCTCAGGGACGGGGCGGTCTGGGGGGGTAGAGCAGAGAGAAATTGAGGCAGAACTCCAGAGTCCTCACTCCCAGCCCCCCCGCTCTAATCACCAGATCGCCCCCCGCTTCCCATATCTGGGGCAGGAACCCAGGAGTCCTAAAGGATTTCTGAAGCCCCACCACCAACGCTGTCCCCTTTGCCCCTCCACCTCAGGGCTGTGCTCCCCAGTTTCTTTTGGGGTCCCCCGATGTCTGGTTGCCCCCCCAGCATGCACCTCCCCGGCCCCGGTACCTGCATCGACTTGGTTTGCTGTACAGACCCCACTGTATATAGTATACATTATAAATAGCGTGCCAGGGAGTGGGGCCCCCCGTGCGCCCCACAGGCCGGGCCCTCCCCCCGGCATTCCTGGCTCGACGTTGCCGAGATGACTGTATTTTTGTTTCCCTCCCGCCCCCCGTCCTTCTTGTATATAAAAAACTGTATATTTGATGCTTCATAAATGACCCACTGTCCTTTCCGTGTTCATCCTCTGGTGTGCGTGTGTTCTTTACCCTGCCTCCGGGGGGCGCTGTGGGGTTGGGCAGGGGGCGCTTTCCCTGCACAGGCTGGGCAGGGGGCACTCTCCCATGGCAGGCTGGACTGGGTGCCGTGGGGTGCCGTGGGGCAGGGGGCTGGGCAGGGGGTGCTCTCCTGTGGCAGGCTGGGCCAGGCGCTGGGGGGGTGCCGTGGGGCTAGGCAGGGGGTGCTCTCCTTTGGCAGCCTGGGCTGGGCGCTGGGGGGGTGCCGTGGGGCTGGGCAGGGGGTGCTCTCCTTTGGCAGGCTGGGCTGGGCACTGGGGGGGCAGGGGCCTGGGCAAGGGGGGGTCTCCCGTGGCAGGCTGGGCCAGGCGCTGGGGGGCAGGGTGCTGGGCGGTGGGTGCTCTCCCCTGGCAGGCTGGGCCGGGCGCTGGGGGGTGCCATGGGGCAGGGAGGAGGGGTGGGGGGTCACTGTGCGGCGGTGAAGATTGTACTACAGAAGCCCCATGGGCGTCGGGACTCTAGGCCATTGCTCCCATCCCCCTGGAGTCAGGGCGTGGACCCCGGTGTTCGGGCCCAAACCCACGTCTGGGGAGGAGCTAGGATGGCCGTATGGCCCCCCACCGTGTCCACAGGACATGAGGTGGCTGCCGATGGAGGGAGGGGTTGGGGGTCTGGGGAAGGGGGAGGGATGGGGTCTGGGTGTGGGAGGGGTTAGGGGGCTGGGGAAGGGGGAGGGATGGGGTCTGGGTGTGGGAGGGGTTAGGGGGCTGGGGAAGGGTGGGGTTGTGGGGGGCAGGAGGAGGGGTGGGGTTGGGGAAGAAGGGGGCGGGGCTGGCGATGGCGGGAGGGGTTAGGGGTCTGGGGAAGGGGGAGGGATGGGGTCTGGGTGTGGGAGGGGTTGTGGGGGGCAGGAGGAGGGGTGGGGTTGGGGGAGGAGGGGGCGGGGCTGGCGATGGAGGGAGGAGTTAGGGGTCTGGGTGTGGGAGGGGTTAGGGGTCTGGGGAAGGAGGGATGGGGTCTGGGTGTGGGAGGGGTTAGGGGTCTGGGGAAGGGGGAGGGATGGGGTCTGGGTGTGGGATGGGTTAGGGGGCTGGGGAAGGGGGAGGGATGGGGTCTGGGTGTGGGATGGGTTAGGGGGCTGGGGAAGGGGGAGGGTTGGGGTCTGGGTGTGGGATGGGTTAGGGGTCTGGGGAAGGGGGAGGGATGGGGTCTGGGTGTGGGAGGGGTTGGGCTGGGGAAGGGTGGGGTTGTGGGGGGCAGGAGGAGGAGTGGGGTTGGGGAAGAAGGGGGCAGGGCTGGCGATGGAGGGAGGGGTTAGGGGGCTGGGGAAGGGGGAGGGTTGGGGTCTGGGTACGGGAGGGGTTAGAGGGCTGGGGAAGGGGGAGGGATGGGGTCTGGGTGTGGGAGGGGTTAGGGGTCTGGGGAAGTGGGAGGGATGGGGTCTGGGTGCGGGAGGGGTTAGGGGTCTGGGGAAGGGGGAGGGATGGGGTCTGGGTGCGGGAGGGGTTAGGGGGCTGGGGAAGGGGGAGGGATGGGGTCTGGGTGCGGGAGGGGTTAGGGGTCTGGAGAAGGGGGAGGGATGGGGTCTGGGTGCGGGAGGGGTTAGGGGTCTGGGGAAGTGGGAGGGATGGGGTCTGGGTGCGGGAGGGGTTAGGGGGCTGGGGAAGGGGGAGGGATGGGGTCTGGGTGCGGGAGGGGTTAGGGGGCTGGGGAAGGGGGAGGGATGGGGTCTGGGTGCGGGAGGGGTTAGGGGGCTGGGGAAGGGGGAGGGATGGGGTCTGGGTGCGGGAGGGGTTAGGGGGCTGGGGAAGGGGGAGGGATGGGGTCTGGGTGCGGGAGGGTTAGGGGGCTGGGGAAGGGGGAGGGATGGGGTCTGGGTGCGGGAGGGGTTAGGGGGCTGGGGAAGGGGGAGGGACGGGGTCTGGGTGCGGGAGGGGTTAGGGGGCTGGGGAAGGGGGAGGGACGGGGTCTGGGTGTGGGAGGGGTTAGGGGGCTGGGGAAGGGGGAGGGAGGGGGTCTGGGTGCGGGAGGGGAGAGGGGTGATCAGAAGAGGGCGGTTCTGGGAGTTAGACGGGGTGGGCGTGGCCGGAGCTAGGTACCAGGGGGCGTGGTCTCATCGAGCCCCGCCTCTCCCCCGTCTTGTTTTCCCTCTCTAGGCGCACGCGCAGTATGGCCCTTTAAACGTGCGCAAGAAGTTCCGGCTTCTCCCCTTCCCAGTCCTCTGGCTCCCCTCCGCGGCGGAGGAGACGGAGAATATCCCTGCGCCGCGAACTATTTCCTTGCCCTCCCTCCGCTCCCTGCACCCTTCCGGGGGCCCGGCGCCCGCCCCGTCCCCTCAGAGTTGTGGGATTCTCGTCTCCTCCCGACCCGCCGGGGCTGCTCTCGAGCCGCTCCGGCCGCACCTCAGGGCCACCCCCCCTGCGGCGGAGGGAGACGCCGTGTGGCGGCGGCGGCGGGCAAGCGCAACGAGTCCCAAGATGGCGGCGGCGGGCAGGCCGGGGGGAGCCGGCGGGGCCTGAGCCGGGGCAGGGGGCGGCAGCAGGCACCGGGCCGAGGAGGGGGGAGCGGGAGCACCGGGGGGGGGCGGCGGCGGAGGGGCCGCGAGTGGGGGCGGAGGGTGACGCGGCGGCGGCGGAGGGATCCGCGCGGGTCCTAGGCCGGCCGCAGGCCTCGGGCTCGAGTAGACGGGGGCGGCCGGGCCGGGCCGGGCATGGCCCCCTGAGGGGTGGGGGCAGCCACGGCGCGGCGGCGGCGGGGCGGCCAGCACATGGAGGATCGGGGCCCCCCCGCCCGGGGGGAGGAGCCGCCCCCACCCGCGGCGGATCGGGCCCCCCCGCCACAGGAGCGGGGCCCCGGGCGGGGGCCCTGGCCGGGGGGCGAGGCCGAGCCCCCCGAGGATTTCCTGCCGCCCCCCGAGTGCCCCGTCTTCGAGCCCAGCTGGGCCGAGTTCCGCGACCCCCTGGGCTACATCGCCAAGATCCGGCCCATCGCCGAGAAGAGCGGGATCTGCAAGATCCGGCCCCCCGCCGTGAGTGGGGGGGGGCTGGGGGGCCAGAGGCTGTCGTGAGTGGGGGGGGCACTCGGGGGGCTGGGGGGCCAGAGGCTGCCGTGAGTGGGGGGGGCACTCGGGGGGCTGGGGGGCCAGAGGCTGCCGTGAGTGGGGGGGGCACTCGGGGGGCTGGGGGGCCAGAGGCTGCCGTGAGTGGGGGGGGCTGGGGGGCACTCGGGGGGCTGGGGGGCCAGAGGCTGCCGTGAGTGGGGGGGGCTGGGGGGCACTCGGGGGGCTGGGGGGCCAGAGGCTGCCGTGAGTGGGGGGGGCTGGGGGGCACTCGGGGGGCTGGGGGAGGCCAGAGGCTGCCGTGAGGGGCACAAGCAGGAAAGGGGGTGGTCCTGGGCGGGGGGCCCTTGGGCACAGTGCCTGGTGGGGGGGCAATGCCCCTGGTGGGCGGACGGGCACTGGTACCTCCCATGGGGGGAGGTGGCCGGGGGGTGGGCCCCTGGAACACAGGGAGTGGGGTGGCCGTGGGTGGCCGTGCCCGCCCGGGGGGCACTGGGGAGCCGGCTGACTGGCCAGGCCAGCGCGGACATGGCATCGGGGGCCTCCGTGATGGCATGGCCAGGCCTGCTAGCTCATCTGGGCCCCCCCCGTCTCCTGGGGATCTGTGGGGTCCAGTTCCCAACCCCCCCCGCCCCTTCTTCCTCTGCTGGTCCTGGGCAGCAGGGTCATCAGCCCAGTGCCTGGGGATCAGGAAGGGGTGGGGTATGGGATCCCCCCACCATCCCTAATATCAGTGACACGTTCAATATGGCTGCCAGGCTCTAGCCTTTGTCTGGCAAAGTGTGTGTGGGGGCCTGGCAGAGAGATCCTGCCCTCTGGGGAGCAGCCCCCCAACATGAGACCCACAAGCCCCCTTCCTCAACCCCCCCCTTCCCTTTGTGGCTTCCTCTTCCATCCTCCCAGCCGGGCTGTTGTGATGGCTCTGGCCTGGCCTCTTCTCCTTCCAGACAGCCGGGCAAGTCTGCTGGCTTGAGGGGCTGGGGAGGAGAGATCTGGGGCTTGGGGGAGCAGATCCAAAAGTGAGGGGCTTCCCTGGGGAGCTCGCTTGTCCCATCTCTCCCTGGCCCTGTCTCAGTTGCATCCGGTTGGGGTAGGGCATTGGGAGGGTAGGTTTAAGTTCGGCCTGCGTGGGTTTCGCTGGCCTGCCCGGGTTGCGCATCAGATCCAGAGGCTGGAGTCCCCCCTTTTCAGAAATGGGGGTGAGGGGAGCGATTGCCTGGTTGGGCTGGTGAACACTGTGCTGGGCTCCTGACAGCACTGGAGTGCCAGGAATGGTTCCCACTGGTCACAGACCCAGCAGCCGTGCTCTTAGATGTCAGCGGGCCTGGAGAGAGATTTTAGGGTTATAAAGTGTTATGTTTGTGCAGCGTTATGTGTGGCTGTTCCCAGCCACCCTGCGGAAGAGGTGGTTGCATTTCAGTGCTGGGCAAGCTGTCCCTGTGCAGTGTTATGTGCGGCTGGTCCCAGCTGCCCTGGCCCTGCCCTAGAGGGAGCTGCATTCCCAGGCTGGGTGAAATGCAGATATTTTTGGTAAGGCTTTGTCTGACCTTAGGAGTGCTATCTCTGGGGTTGGGGCAGGTGCCCCCTGGCACCAGGTGGGCTGGGATGCGAGAGGTGTCCAGACTGCTCTCAACTGTCCGCCCCACTTAGTTCCCCTCCCTGCCGGCGTGGAGGCACGGATGGTCCTGGCAACGGACACCCTCCTGCCCCCCACTGGAGGGGACAGACCCTGCTCTGTGTGAGCCCCGATCTCCTCCTTGGGGGCCCCCAGCCCAGCGCCCCCGGGAGGATGAGCACACAAGCGTGGCTGGGCAGGTTCGATCAGAGGTGATACCCGGTTGATAGAGGGGCGCCCCTGCGGACGGTGCTTGGGAAGAATCTTGGGGGGTCTGAAGGCAGAGTCTGCTCCAGCACCTTTTCTTACTAAGTCCACCCCTTTTCCCGTCTCTTCCAAGGACTGGCAGCCCCCCTTCGCTGTGGAAGTGGATAACTTTAGATTCACGCCACGCATACAGAGGCTTAACGAATTGGAGGTGAGCTGGGAGGCAGTGCCCATGATGGGTGCCGGGTGGCTGTTCCCCTGCTGTCCCTATGTGGTGTTATGTGTGACTGTTCCCCTGCTGCCCTGCCCCAGAGTTGGCCACATCTCAGTGCTGGATAAACCCAGTTCGGCGTTATGTGCGGCCGTTCCCAACTGACCCGCCCCAGAGGTGGCTGCATCTCTGCTCCAGGTGGTACTCCGATGCATTAGCTTTGGCCTCAAAGGCCTCCCGCAACATCAGTGCTGTTTCCTGGCTCCCTGGCCTTGCTGCGGGGGCCTGGGCTGGGCTGGAGAGTGGCCGCGTGGGCCGGAGAGGCGACACCCGGGCGAACTGCTCCCCTCCCTGCCCCCAGGCGCAGACGCGGGTAAAGCTGAACTACTTAGACCAGATTGCAAAATTCTGGGAGATCCAGGGCTCCTCGCTCAAGATCCCCAACGTGGAGCGGCGCATCCTCGACCTCTACAGCCTGAGCAAGGTAGGGTGGGCGCTGTGGGTCAGCACTGGGGGGGCTGCAGCGCCGGGGAGGTGGCTGCAGGTCGGGGCAGAGGGGTCGGCAGAGCTGGGGAAGGCGCGGATTGGAGGCCATGGGTGCTGGCAATTCTGGGGGGTGTCCACGGGCTGGGGGCGCTGGCAGGGCCGTGGGTCAGGGAGGGTGCCGGGGCAGGTGTGGGTTGGGGGCCAGAGGTGCCAGCAGCCTTGGGGCTGGGGTCTGCATGTCGGGGGTGCAGGTCAGAGGCTGGGTTGCAGTCAGGGGAGAGGGGCTGGTGGCAACGGGAGGGATGTCGGGGGAGGGGGGCTGGCAGCACGGGGGGGGGTTGCTGGGTTGGGGGAGGGGGGCTGGCGGCTCAGGACTCTCTCCCCCCCAGGTGGTGCTGGAGGAGGGGGGCTACGAGGCCATCTGCAGGGACCGGCGGTGGGCTCGCGTGGCCCAGCGTCTCGCCTACCCCTCGGGCAAGAACATCGGCTCCCTGCTGCGCTCCCACTACGAACGCATCATCTACCCCTACGAGATGTACCAGTCGGGGGCCAACCTGGTGGTGAGGGGGGCTGCGGTGGGCAGGACTCCTGGGTCCTCTCCCAGGTTGGGAGGGGAGTGGGAACTAGTGGTTAGCTGGGGGAGGGTGGCTGGGATCCAGCACGCCTGGGTTCTCTCCCAGGTCTGGGAGGGGAGTGGGAACTAGTGGTTAGCTGGGGGAGGGTGGCTGGGATCCAGGACGCCTGGGTCCTCTCCCAGGTCTGGGAGGGGCTCTGTGGTGCCAGGCCCCGTGGTGCCAGGCCCCAGGGAAAGCGCCCCAGCCATGCCAGCGCCTGGGGTGGGGGGGCTGTTGAGTGCTAACCCCCGCGTCTCTCCAGCAGTGTGACGCCCGGCCCTTTGACAGCGAGGAGAAGGACAAGGAGTACAAGCCCCACAGCATCCCCCTGCGCCAGTCAGTGCAACCCTCCAAGTTCAACAGCTACGGGCGCCGGGCCAAGCGGCTGCAGCAGGAGGTGAGGGGCCGGCCCCCTGGCCGACTAGCAAGTCTGGGGCAGGAGCCAGGGTGCCTGGGTTCTCTGGAAGGGCAGTGGGGTCCAGTTGTTAAGAGCGGGGTGGGGGGCTAGGACTCCTGGGTTCTCCTGTCCACCTTGCTGTGCGATTGGACAGGGGCCCTCTCCTCCCCTCCCCCGTAGGTCAGTTTGGTGCCTGTAAACTTGCAAGTGCTGTATGACCCACTCGTCCCCACTCCTCTCCCAGAGCTGGGGAGAGAACCCAGGCGTCCTGGCTCCCAGCCCCCCCTGCTCTAACCCACCAGACCCCACTTCCCTCCTAGAGCCAGGGGGAGAACCCAGGCGTCCTGGCTCCCAGCCCCCCTCTAACCACAGCCCCCACTCCCCTCCCAGAGCCGGGGAGAGAATTCAGGAGTCCTGGCTCCCAGCCCCCCTCTAACCACTACATCCCACTCCTCTCCCAGAGAACCCAAGAGTTCTGGCTTCCTGCTCTGTTTCTCTTTGTACCTGTTTGCCAGCAGTTGGGGGCGCTTTGTCTATCCTCGTGCAATGTGGGGCAACCCCTCAGTCCACCCCAGTCCATCGCTGTGGCCATTGGCCACCCCACCCCCTTTTGCAGGAGTCCGAGGCCTGCCCCGAACCTGCCAGCCCCTCCCCTCTGGCAGCTGAGCAAGCGGCCTGGGGACAGCTCCTGGCGTCTGTTCGGACCCCCTGCATTGCTCTCTCTGTGCCCCCCTAGGCTGGGCCCAGTGGGCCTGCACCTCCCAGCAGGCCCTGCTCCAGCCCAGTGCATTGTGGGTCCCTGGGGGGGTGGGAGTGGGGGAGCTGGAGCCCCGCCCCTGCTGACTCTGCCCTGCCCCCCCAGCCGGAGCCCACCGAGGAGGACATCGAGAAGAACCCGGAGCTGAAGAAGCTGCAGATCTACGGCGCTGGCCCCAAGATGCTGGGCCTGGGGCTGGTGGCCAAGGACAAGACCCTGCGGAAGAAAGGTGAGGGGGGGGCCTGGTCTCTCAGCGGGGGGAGGGTGTGTGGCCTGTGTTGACTCTTCTCCCTTCCCCCAGACAAGGAGGGCCCCGAGTGCCCCCCCACGGTGGTGGTGAAGGAGGAGCCCCCTGGGGTGGATCATCGGCTGGAGCCGGCATCTCCCCACCCGTTCCTGGAGGTGAAGGAGGAGCTGCGGCACAGCCCGGAGCCCTGCACCAAGATGACCATGCGCCTGCGCCGCAGCCACGGCAACACGCAGTTCGTAAGTGAGGGGCCGGCCCCCTCCCCGAGCCGGCCGGCCCCCTCCCCGAGCCGGCCGGCCCCCTCCCCGAGCCGGCTGGAACATCCTGAGGCAGCCGGGATCCTGGGCCAGGACTATCTTAGCCGGCCGGGACCATCTGAAGTGGCCGGGCCCCTGGATCAGGACCCCCCCATGCTGGCCAGGTCCCAGGATTGGGACCCTCGAGGTGATTGGGTCCTCCTTCCCTCCTGAGCCGACCAGGCCCCTGGGCTGGGGCCCCCTGAGATTACTGGGCCCCACTTCCCTCCTGAGCCGACAGGGCCCTTGGATCAGGACCCCAAACCGGCTGGGACTCTGGCCTGGGACCCCTGACCTGACTGGGCCGCGCCCCGACCTCCTGAGCAGGTGGGGGCCCTCGAGGTGACTGGGCCCCCCAAACCTCTGACCTGGCTGTGTCTCTGCATCCATGACCCCAAATGCGCCCCCCGAGCCAGCCTGTGCCTGCCCCGCGGCAGGTGGGAGCTAGTGCCCCCCGGTGCGCTAGGCTCAGTGTCCCTGACCCACCCCCTGACCCCCCCTACCCCCAGATCGACTCGTACGTGTGCCGGATCTGCGCCCGCGGTGATGAGGACGACAAGCTGCTGCTGTGTGACGGCTGCGACGACAACTACCACATCTTCTGCCTGCTGCCCCCCCTGCCCGAGATCCCCAAGGGGGTCTGGCGCTGCCCCAAATGCGTCATGGCGGTGAGCAGGGGGAGGGGGGACCTGGCTGGCTGGGCCCCTGTTGCTGTTTTGGGGTGGGGGGGTGGAAGCGGGCTGGCTGGGCCCCTGCAGCTGATTGTAGGGGGCTGGCTGGACCCCTGGGGCTGAGCAGGGTCCAGAGGGAATGGCCTGGCTTCCCCAGCCGCAGGCCCCTGGCCTCGTGAGTCTCTGTGGGGGGAGTCCTGGCCCTGACCCCCCCATCGCCCCCTGGCACTGAGCGGGGGGGAGGGGGGACCTGGCTGGCTGGGCCCCTGGGGCTGATTGGGGAGGGGGACCATGGGGCTGGGAGCCGCTGGCTTCTGGCCTCATGAGTCTCTGTGGAGGTCCCAGCCCCCTGGCCCTGACCCCCCCCATCTCCCCCGCCCCCCGGCAGGAGTGTAAGCGCCCCCCGGAGGCGTTCGGCTTCGAGCAGGCCACGCGGGAGTACACGCTGCAGAGCTTCGGGGAGATGGCCGACGCCTTCAAGGCCGACTATTTCAACATGCCTGTCCACGTGAGTGCCCTGTGGGTGCCCGGACGCCGGGGTTCTCTGCCGGCTCTGGGAGGGGAGCGGGGGCTGGTAGTTAGGGGAGCCAGGACTCCGGGGTTCTCTCCCTGGCTCTGGGAGGGGAGTGGGGCACAGTGGTTAGGGCGGGGGTCTGGGAGCCCAGATGCCTGGCTCTGGGCCCGTGCCCACCCTTGCCCACCCTGCAGATGGTGCCTACGGAGCTGGTGGAGAAGGAGTTCTGGCGCCTGGTGAACAGCATCGAGGAGGACGTGACGGTGGAGTACGGCGCCGACATCCACTCCAAGGAGTTCGGCAGCGGCTTCCCCATCAGCGACAGCAAGCGGAGGCTGGGCCCCGAGGAGGAGGTGGGGACCCCCAGCCAGCCCCTTACCCGCCTTGCCCACCCTCCGAAGCCCTCCAGGGGGCTGCCCTGTTCTCTGACCTCCTCAGCCAACCGCCGCCCCCTGGAGGGGACAGGCCTTTGCCCCGTTCCCTGCCCCCTGAGCCAGCGGGCGCCCCCTGGCGGGGCCAGGCCCCCTAGTAGCAGTAGGGAGTTCTGACCCCCCCCTCTCCCGGCAGGAGTACGCGGCTAGTGGCTGGAACCTGAACGTGATGCCGGTGCTGCAGCAGTCAGTTCTGTGCCACATCAACGCCGACATCTCGGGCATGAAGGTGCCCTGGCTGTACGTGGGCATGGTCTTCTCCGCCTTCTGCTGGCACATCGAGGACCACTGGAGCTACTCCATCAACTACCTCCACTGGTGGGGCCCTTGGCTGGGGCGGGGGGAGCGGAATTGGGGTCACTCGGGCTAGTGGAAGAGGAACTGGGGGGACAGGTGCCTTGGGGTCTGGCGGGGGGGTTGGCAGCTCCCCTCTGACGTGGTACCGGGGAGCGGGGTTGGTGGTTCCCCCCCGATCCCATGCTGTCCCAGGAGTGAGCCCAAGAAGTGGTATGGGGGAAGGGGAGTTCGGTGGCTCCCCCCGACCCTGCGCTTTCCCCAGGGGTGAGCCCCAGACGTGGTGGGGGGGGGCTGGTGGCTCCCACCTGACCCCACGCTCTCCCCAGGGTGAGCCCAAGACGTGGTACGGGGGGAGGAGGGGTTTGATGGCTCCCACCTAACCCTGCCTTCTCCCCAGGGGCGAGCCCAAGACGTGGTACGGGGGGAGGGGGGGTTGGTGGTTCCCCCCTGACCCCACGCTCTCCCCAGGGGCGAGCCCAAGACGTGGTACGGGGAGGGGGGGTTGATGTTTCCCCCCTGACCCCATGCTCTCCCCAGGGGCGAGCCCAAGACGTGGTACGGGGTGCCGTCGTTCGCGGCTGAGCACCTGGAGGACGTGATGAAGAAGCTCACCCCGGAGCTGTTTGAGAGCCAGCCGGACCTGCTGCACCAGCTCGTCACCCTCATGAACCCCAACACCCTCATGGCGCATGGCGTGCCGGTGAGTGCCCCGCCCCCTCTGCCCCGGCCCCGCCCCCCGCGCTGCACCCGCTCGTCACCCTCATGGATCATGGCATGCCGGTGAGTGCCCCGCGCTCCACCCACTCGTCACCCTCATGAACCCCAACACCCTCATGGCGCACGGCGTGCCGGTGAGTGCCCCGCCCCCTCTGCCCCGGCCCCGCCCCCCGCGCTGCACCCGCTCGTCACCCTCATGGCGCACAGCGTGCCGGTGAGTGCCCCGCCCCCTCTGCCCCGGCCCTGCCCCCCGTGCTGCACCCACTCGTCACCCTCATGAACCCCAACACCCTCATGGCGCACGGCATGCCGGTGAGTGCCCCGCCCCCTCTGTCCCGGCCTGTCACCCTCATGGCACACGGTGTGCCGGTGAGTGCCCCGCCCCCTCTGCCCTGGCCCCCCCCCGCGCTGCACCCGCTTGTCACCCTCATGGTGCATGGCGTGCCGGTGAGTGCCCCGCCCCCCGCGCTGCACCCGCTTGTCACCCTCATGGCGCACGGCGTGCCGGTGAGTGCCCAGCCCCCTCTGCCCCGGCCCCGCCCCCCGCGCTGCACCCGCTCGTCACCCTCATGAACCCCAACACCCTCATGGCGCACGGCGTGCCGGTGAGTGCCCAGCCCCCTCTGCCCCGGCTTGTCACCCTCATGGCGCACAGCGTGCCGGTGAGTGCCCCGCCCCCTCTGCTCCGGCCCCACCCCCCATGCTGCACCCGCTTGTCACCCTCATGGCGCATGGCGTGCCGGTGAGTGCCCCGCCCCCTCTGCCCCAGCTTGTCACCCTCATGGCGCACGGCGTGCCGGTGAGTGCCCCGCCCCCTCTGCCCTGGCCTGTCACCCTCATGGCACACGGTGTGCCGGTGAGTGCCCCGCCCCCTCTGCCCTGGCCCCGCCCCCCGCGCTGCACCCGCTCGTCACCCTCATGGCGCACGGCGTGCCGGTGAGTGCCCCGCCCTCTCTGCCCCGGCCCCGCCCCCTCTGCCCTGGCCTGTCACCCTCATGGCGCACGGCGTGCCGGTGAGTGCCCTGCCCCATCTGCTCCGGCCCCGCCCCCCGCGCTGCACCCGCTCGTCACCCTCATGAACCCCAACACCCTCATGGCGCACGGTGTGCTGATGAGTGCTCTGCCCCAGCCACGCCTCCTGTGCTGCCTTGGCCCCGCCCCTTGTGCCACTACTTGCTGCCCTGGCCACTCCCACTGCCCTCCTGCGGCCACACCCCCACTGCCTGTTTGCCACTTGCTGCCACCTTCTCCCTTCCCTGGCCATACCCCATCTCCCCTTCCCTATCCACCCCTCTGCTGCCATGCCCACTGTCCCCTCCCCTGCACCTCCACTGCCCACCTGTGCCTTGGCACCCCCCACTGTGAACCTGGCCTTCACCGGGCCCCCGCCTCGCCCCCTAGCGCCGTGCCCCTCACCTTGCTCCCAACCCCCCTTCCCACTCACTGCCTCCTCCCGCCCCCACAGGTCGTCCGGACCAATCAGTGTGCAGGAGAGTTTGTCATTACCTTCCCCCGGGCCTATCACAGTGGCTTCAACCAGGGCTACAACTTTGCTGAAGCTGTGAACTTCTGCACTGCTGACTGGGTGAGTGTGCCCGGACGCCTGGGTTCTCTGCCCAGCTCTGGGAGGGGAGGGGTTCTAGAGCTGTTGGACTGGGAGCCTGGACTCCTGGGTTCTCCCCCTGGCTCTGAGAGCGGAGTGGGATCTAGTGGTTAGAGCGGGGGGGGTGGGAGTTGGCCGCCTAGATGCCTGGGTTCCCATGACGATGAGCCTGGACTCCTGGGTCCCTCCCTCCTTCTGCAGCTGCCGGCTGGGCGCCAGTGCATCGAGCATTACCGCCGCTTGCGCCGCTACTGCGTCTTCTCGCACGAGGAGCTGATCTGCAAGATGGCCGCCTGCCCCGAGAAGCTCGACCTCAACCTGGCAGCCGCCGTGCACAAGGAGATGTTCATCCTGGTGCAGGAGGAGCGCAAGCTGCGCAAGGCCCTGCTGGACAAGGTGGGGTGCTGGGGGATGTGGGGGGCTGGGGTGTGTGTGGGGTGGGGCTGGGGGCGCAGGATCCGTGCTCACTCCTCTCCCTACCCAGGGGGTGACGGAGGCGGAGCGCGAGGCCTTCGAGCTGCTCCCGGATGACGAGCGCCAGTGCGACAAGTGCAAGACGACGTGTTTCCTCTCGGCATTGGCCTGTTACGACTGCCCCGCCCGCCTGGTCTGCCTCTACCACATCCACGACCTGTGCAAGTGCCCCAGCAGCCGCCAGTACCTCAGGTGGGCCACGGGACCCAGGAGTCCGGGATCCCAGCCCCGGGTCCTGACCCGGCTGGCCACAGGACCCAGGAGTCCGGGATCCCAGCCCCGGGTCCTGACCCGGCCGGCCACGGGACCCAGGAGATCCCAGCCCCGGGCCCCCTCCCCCCGTACCCAGCCCCAGGCCCTCCCCCGGGTGCCACGGGACCCAGGAGTCCAGGCCCTGCCCTCCCCAGGCAGTACTTGGAGTCCCCGTGTGGCCCGGCTGACCCTGTGCCCCTGTGCAGGTACCGCTACACGCTGGACGAGCTCCCGGCCATGCTGCACAAGCTGAAGGTTCGGGCCGAGTCCTTCGACACCTGGGCCAACAAGGTTCGAATCGCCCTGGAGGTGGAGGACGGGCGCAAGAGGAGTGAGTGCTCGCTGGACGCCTGGGTTCCCTGGGGGGAGAGAGGGGGTCTGAACCCACCCACGTGCCCCTTCCCGAGGGGTGGCTTGTTCCCCACTCCCCACCCTTCCCCACCTCCCCGAGCTGGGGAGAGAACCCAGGAGTCCAGGCTCCCAGCCTCACCACCCCCACTCTAACCCACCAGTCCCCACTGCCCTCCCCGAGCTGGGGAGAGAATCCAGGAGTCCTGGCTCCTGGCCCCTCGGCAGAGGGGGGAGGGAGCCTGAGCCATGTCTCGTTGCAGCGCTGGAGGAGCTGCGGGCGCTGGAGTCGGAGGCTCGTGAGCGCAAGTTCCCTGACAACGAGCTGCTGCATCGGCTGAAGAGCTGCCTGGCCGAGGCCGAGCGCTGTGTCTCCGACGCTCTGGGGCTCATCAGCGGCCTGGAGACCGGGTGAGTGGGGGCTGGGCTGGATCGGGGAGCTGGGCCTCTGCCTGTGCCCCTCCCGTGGGGGGCCAGCGGGCTTTCTGACCCCTCCCGTTTCCGAACCCCCCGGTGGCGGGCAGTTCCTCGGGCTAACCCAGCGCCTCTCTCGCCCAGGGTGCCCGCCATGCCGCTGTCGCTGGAGGAGCTGCGCACCTTCCTGGAGCGCTTAAGCAGTGTGCCCTGCGTCATGCACCAGCTGGCCGATGTGCAGGTGGGCTGGGGAGCGGGTGGTACAGGGGAGCTGGGTTGAGGGGTTACCCAGGGGCAGGGCTGGGTGTTGGGGGTACCCAGGCCCTTCCCTACCCTGACTCCCCGTCCCCTCGCAGGCGGTGCTGGAGCGGGCAGGGTGGGGAGATGGGGCTGGGTGGGGGGTACCTGGGTAACCCCTCAACCCAGCACCCGGGCCAGGGCTGAGTTGAGGAGGTACCCAGGCCCAGCCCCGCCCTGACTCCCTGTCCCCCCGCAGGCAGTGCTGGAGTGGGTTGGGGGGTACCCAGGGGCTGGGTTGGGGGGTACCCGGCCCCGCCCTGACTCCCCGACCCCCCCGCAGGCGGTGCTGGAGCGGGCGCTGGCATTCCAGGAGGAGGCGCAGGAGGCCCTGAGGGGGCTGCCCGCCAGTGCGGCCCAGCTGCAGGGGCTGGTGGCGCAAGGGGCACGGCTGGGCGTGGCCGTGCCCGAGACGCACCAGCTGGAGCGCCAGGTGCAGCAGGCGGCCTGGCTGGAGGAGGTGAAGCGGGCGCTGCGCTCACCCCGTGAGCGGGTGCCCCTGGCCCTGGTGCGGGGCCTGGCCCAGGCTGGTGCCACTGTGGCCCCCAGCCCGGCTGTGGAGAAGGCCCGGGCTGAGCTGCAGGAGCTGCTGACCATCGCCCAGCGCTGGGAGGAGAAGGCCCATCTCTGCCTTGAGGCCAGGTGAGGGGCCCGGATGCCTGGGTTCCGGGGGCAGCAGGACCCCTGGGATCTCTTCACAGCTTGGGGTGGAGGGAGGTTGGGAGCCCGCATGCCTGGGGTCTCTCCCCAGCTCTGGGAGGAGAGTGGGGGCTGGGAGCCAGGACTCCTGGATTCTCTCCCTGGCTCTGGGAGGTGAGTGGGGTCTAGTGATTGGGGGCGATGGGGGGCTGGGAGTCAGGAGTCCTAGGTTCTGTCTCTGGCTCTGGGAAGGGAGTAGGGTCTGGCAGGTGAGCAGGCGGGGGGCTGGGATTCAGGACTTCTGGGTTCTCTCCCTGGTTCTGGGAGGTGAGTGGGGTCTAGTGATTGAGGGCGATGGGGGGCTGGGAGCCAGGAGTCCTAGGTTCTGTCCCTGGCTTTGGGAAGGGAGCGGGGTCAGGCAGGTTAGAGCAGGGGCGGGCTTGGAGCCAGGACTCCTGGGTTCTTTTCCTGGCTTTGGGAAGGGACGGGGGGCTGATGGTTAGAGCTAGGGGACCTGAGCCGTCGTGTCTCCCCCCCCCCCCAGGCAGAAGCACCCCCCGGCCACACTGGAAGCCATCATCAAGGAAGCGGAGAACGTCCCCGTGCACCTGCCCAACATCCTGGCCCTGAAGGAGGCGCTGGCCAAAGCCCGGGCCTGGATCGCCGACGTGGAGGAGATCCAGGTGAGCCCTGGGGGCCAGGGGCTTGGGTAGGGGGGTTCTGTGGGACCTTGGGAGATCAGGTGCTGGGGGGGGGGGGGGTGGCACAGGGTGAAGCTGGGGCCTGTAGGGGGAGGCACTGACCTTCCCCCCTCCTCCCCAGAACGGGGATCACTACCCCTGCCTGGACGACCTGGAGGGGCTGGTGGCCGTGGGCCGGGATCTGCCGGTGCGGCTGGAGGAGCTGCGCCAGCTGGAGGTGCAGGTGGGCACGGCACACTCCTGGCGCGAGAAGGCCTCCAAGACCTTCCTCAAGAAGAGCTCCTGCTACACCCTGCTGGAGGTGAGTGGGGGCCGTGGGGCGTTGGGGGTGGGGTGGGGGGGCCTCTGGGTCCCATGGGTGAGCGGGCAGTGGAGGGCTGTGGGTGGGTCTGTAGGTCCCATGGGACAGAGGGTGGTGTTGGGGCTGTGGGCCCCATGTGGTGGCTGTGGGGAGGGTTGTAGGTCCCAGGGGGGCAATGGGCGGGGGGGGCCATGGAAGGCAGAGCCCAACCCCACTGCCCCCCAGGTGCTGTGCCCCTGTGCGGACGCCGGCGCAGCCAGCCCCAAGCGCACCAAGTGGCGGCGGGAGCCGGAGCTCGGCCTCTACAAGTCGGACACCGAGAGCCTGGGGCTGTCGGCTCAGGACCTGCGAGATCCTGGCTCTGTGGTGAGTGGGCAACAGTGAGGCCTCTGGGGCGGGGGGGGGTGCGGAATGGGGCCTGTTCCCTCCAGGGGCACCAGGAGAGACATGGGGCTGGGGGAGTATAGGGGCTGCGGGCTGGGAAAGGAGAGGAGGGGAGATTGGGGGGCCAGCAACAGGCGGGGAAGGAAAGGCGAGATGGGCGGGCATCGCTGGCATGCGGGGGCAGGGAAGGAAAGGGGAGGCTGGCACCGCTGGCATGCGGGGGCCAGCAGGGAAGGAAAGGGGAGGCTGGCACCACTGGCATGCGGGGGCCGGCAGCGGGCAGAGAAGGAAAGGGGGAGGTTGGCACCGCTGGCATGGAGGGGCCGGCAGCGGGCAGAGAAGGAAAGGGGAGGCTGGCACCACTGGCATGCGGGGGCCGGCAGCAGGCAGAGAAGGAAAGGGGAGGCTGGCACCACTGGCATGGGGGGGCAGCAGGGAAGGAAAGGGGAAGCTGGCATCGCTGGCATGGGGGGGCCGGCAGCAGGCAGAGAAGGAAAGGGGAAGCTGGCATGGGGGGGGCCGGCAGCAGGCAGGGAAGGAAAGGGGAAGCTGGCATGGGGGGGGCCGGCAGCAGGCAGGGAAGGAAAGGGGAAGCTGGCACCGCTGGCATGAGGGGGGCCGGCAGCAGGCAGGGAAGGAAAGGGGAGGCTGGCACCACTGGCATGCGGGGGCCAGCAGCAGGCAGAGAAGGAAAGGGGAGGCTGGCACCACTGGCATGGGGGGGCAGCAGGGAAGGAAAGGGGAAGCTGGCATCGCTGGCATGGGGGGGCTGGCAGCAGGCAGAGAAGGAAAGGGGAAGCTGGCACCGCTGGCATGAGGGGGGCCGGCAGCAGGCAGGGAAGGAAAGGGGAAGCTGGCATGGGGGGGGCCGGCAGCAGGCAGGGAAGGAAAGGGGAAGCTGGCATGGGGGGGCCGGCAGCAGGCAGGCTCCCCCCCCCCCACACTGAGCGCCCCCCCGGTCCCGGCAGATCGTGGCGTTCAAGGAGGGTGAGCAGAAGGAGAAGGAGGGCATCCTGCGGCTGCGCCGTGCCAACGCACTGAAGCCCAGCCCGCCGGCGCCTGGCCCCCCCTCCTGCGTGTGTGGCCAGCCGCCCGGGCCTGGCATGCTGCGCTGCGAGCTCTGCTGCGACTGGTTCCACGCCCCCTGTGTGGCCTGGCCCCGCCTGGGCGCCCAGAAACCCTCGCCTGCCTGGTGGGAGTGGGACGCTAAGTTCCTGTGCCCGCTGTGCCAGCGCTCCCGCCGCCCGCGCCTCGAGACCATCCTGGCCCTGCTGGTGGCCTTGCAGAAGCTGCCCGTGCGGCTGCCCGAGGGTGAGGCCCTGCAGTGCCTGACGGAGCGCGCCATCACCTGGCAGGACCGCGCCCGCCAGCTGCTGGCCTCGTCCGAGCTGGCCGGGCCCCTGGAGCGCCTGGCGGCCTTGCGCCAACGGCTGCACGGGGACGCCGGCGCCCTGCGGGAGACCAGCTGCAACGAGCAGCCCAAGGTGAGGCGGTGCCCGTGTCCTAGTATCTTTCCCCACTCTGAACCTTAGAGTCCAAAAGTTGGGGTACCAGCATGAATTCCTTTAAGCTTAGTTACCTGCTTAGATTTGATAAGCTGCCACAATCAGGAATTCCAGTGCCTGATACACTCTGGTCCCCCCAAAACCTTCCCTGGGGACCCCCAAGACCCAGACTCCCTGGATCTTAACACAAGGAAAGTAAACCCTTTCCCTCACCAGTGCCTCTCCCAGGCTTCCCCTCCCTGGGTTACCCTGGAAGATCACTGTGATTCAAACTCCTTGAATCTTAAACAGAGAGGAATGTCCCTTCCCTGCCCCCCCTTACTCCCTCACCCAGAGGCAAAACAGATTCAAGCTCCGTGAATCTACAATAAAGGGATTCATTCCCCCGTCTCCCCTCCCTTCCCTGGTAAGTACAGACTCAGTTCCCTCGAGCCTCAACAAGGGGAAAAATCAGACAGGTCTTAAAAGCAAAACTTTTAATAAAAGAAAAAGAGTATAAGTTATCTTATCTCTGCAATTTAGATGGTAAAAGTTACAGGGTCTGTCAGCTTATAGAAACTGGAGAAAGCGCCTCCTCCAGCAGAAATACAGTTTAAAATACTTCCAGCCAAATACACATTTGCAAATATGGAAAAACAATCAAAAGACTATAACCGCCTTTCTTACTAAAATACTCACTATTCTGAATATATAAGAGACTGTAGCAGGGAGATTGGCAAGAAACCTGGTTGCACGTCTAGTCCCTTCCAGGACCCAGAGAGAACAACACAAAACCCAAAAAACACAAACAAAGGCTTCCCTCCACTGAGATTTGAAAGTATCTTGTCTCCTGATTGGTCCCCTGGTCAGGTGTTTGGTTCCCTGTTTGTTAACCCTTTACAGGTAAAAGAGACATTAACCCTTAACTATCTGCTTATGACAGCCCGGCACTGGGGGGAGGTGGGTCCCCATAGAATCAGCCTTTGTCCCACCCCAGAGTTGGCTGATCTCAGCGAGGAATCCCCAGGCACCAGCCCTGCTAGATTTGGGTCGCTGGGGTGGTGTCTGGATGGGGGTGGGGCCACATGCCTGTCTCACCGCTCTGCCCTTTCCCCCCTACAGCTCTCCCTAGAGAACGGGGATGCCATGCCACCGGAGAAGATGGGCCCCTTCACCTCTGGTAACGTGCCCCACATTTTTTTCTGCGCCGGGGTGGGGGCAGGGGCTGGCACCAAGGGTGCAGTGTGGGGCACGGGGGGACAGAAGGAAAGATTGGTGGGGTGGTGGCAGCTGGCACTGAAGGTGCAGTGGGGGGAGCAGGAGCTGGCATCGAGGGTGTGGTGTGCGGCATGGAGGGGGACAGAGGAAGGATTTACTGAGGGGGGGCCGGGGCTGGCACCGGGGGTGTGGTGTGGGGCACGGAGGGGGACAGAGGAAGGGATTTACTGAAGGGGGGCCGGGGCTGGCACCGGGGGTGCAGTGTGGGACAGGGCAGAGGGGCACAGAGGAAGGGGTTTACTGACAAGGGGGCCAGGGCTAGCACCGAGGGTGCGGTTTGGGGCATGGAGGGGGACAGAGGAAGGATTTACTGAAGGGGGACCGGGACTGGCACCGGGGGTGCGGGGTGGGACAGGGCAGAAGGAGGGAGGGGGCGCTGGCTGGCACTGAGGGTGCAGTGGGGATTGCCAGCTGGGCCCATCTCCCCCCCCCACCCTGTCCCCCCCCCCCAGACCTGGAGGCGTTGGGCGCGGTGCTGGCGCGGCTGCAGGGCCCAGTGCTAGAGCTGCCCGAGGGGCCGCGACGGGTGCTGGAGGAGCTGCTCCTGGAGGGCGACCTGCTGGAGGTGACGCTGGACGAGGGGCAGAGCCTTTGGAGGCTGCTGCAGGCTGCCCGGGCCCCCCCCGTTGACACCTTCCGCCACCTGCTGGAGGTGAGGGCAGGGGGTGGCAGGGCTGGGGGGAGGGGGTCTGCGGGTCGGAAGTGAGGGGTACCGGCAGGGCTGGGGGCGAGCGGGCTGTGGGTCAGGAGAGAGGGGCACCAGCGGGGCTGCGGGTCGGGGGAGAGGCTGCGGGTCAGGGGAGAGGGGCACCGGCAGGGCTGGGGGCGGGCGGGCTGTGGGTCAGGAGTGAGGGGCACCGGCGGGGCTGCGGGTCAGGGGAGAGGGGCACTGGCATGGCTGGGGGCGGAGGGCTGTGGGTCAGGAGTGAGTGCACTGGCAGGGCTGGCGGTGGGGGGCTGCGGGTCAGGACTGAGGGGCACCGGTGGGGCTGCAGGCCTGAAGAGAGGGGCACCAGCAGGGTTGGGGGCTGTGGGGCAGGACAGAGGGGTACCTGCAGGGCTGGGGGAGAGGGGGCTGCGGGATGGGAGTGAGTGTGCACTGGCAGGGTGGGGGGCTGCGGGTCAGGACTGAGGGGCACTGGCAGGGCTGGGGGGGGGGGCTGTGGGCCTGAAGAGAGGGGCACCGGCAGGGCGGGGGGCTGTGGGTCAGGAGTGAGAGTGCACTGGCAGAGCTGGCGGTGGGGGGTACCAACAGGGATGGGGGACGGGGGCTGCGGGCCTGAAGAGAGGGGCACCGGCAGGGCTGGGGGCTGTGGGGCAGAAGAGAGGGGCACCGGCAGGGCTGGGGGGCTGCAGCACAGAACTGAGGCATCAGCACAGCTGGGGGGAGTTGTGGGACTGCGGGGGGGCCATATCCCGCAGACACTCCTTGTCGCCCCCAGCTGGAGCAGGCGGAGCGGCGCGGGGCCCGGGCGCGGGGCCGGGATGCCGAGCGGCGCCGGAAGCGCCGGGCCGAGCGGGGGGAGCTGCCCCCCCTACCGAAGGAGGAGTTAGAGCCAAAGAGGAGCCGGGAGAGCGAGTCCCCCGATGTGGCGCCCCCTGGGGCCGGCGCCGACCACAGCCAGAACGGCGTCGGGGTGAGATTCGGGGGGCTGGGGAGAGAGGTGGTTCTGGTGGCCATGGGGGGCCCTGGGGCTGGGTGGAGAAGGCTGGTAGCTCCATCCGACCCCCTGGGCAGGATTCCCCTGACTGTATGGAGGGGGCTCCGTGGGGTACCTCCACCCTTGCTAATCCCCCTCCCTTGTCCCCACAGCAGTTGTGACGCCGGCCCCCTCCTCCGGACCGGACGGCTGACGTGATGGCGCCCTGACGGGGGGGGGCAGGGGGGCGGAGCTGACCCCCCCAGGACGCTCCCTGCCGGGGGACCCCGGCCCGGACTCTGCCCAGTGATGTAATTATTTGACGTTATCCTTCCTTTTGTATCATGGATACCTCGGCGCAGAGAAGGGGAGTGGGGGGAGCTCGCTGACACCCCCGTGGGAGCCAGGGGGCACCACCCCCCAGAACTATGCCCCTGTGGATTCCCCATGGACGTCTCGGGGGCCCCCCGAGATACCAGCACAGCCAGATCGGCCAGACCAGCGCCCCCCACTGGTTGGACTGACTCTGGGGGGGACGGATTCCCCCCCCCACACACACACACTGCAGCCCTGCCCCCCTCCCCGGAGCTGCACAGCCGCCTCTCCAGCCCGGGATGGGTTTTTTATAGGAATTGGGGGAACCACTTTAGGGTTTTTCGGGGGGTGGTGAGGGGGGCGGCAGGGCTGGGGGGGGTGGAACCTGGTCTATTTCCAGCCCGCCCCACGACACCCCTTAGGGGCCCAGCCCTGACACTAAACCTCTGTCTCTTTTTAGTGTTCCTATCACTGTCTATGGGGGGGCGGGGGGGGCATTATTGTATTATGATTTTTTTATTATTATTAAACTTTGGAGGCTAATGGAGCTGTTTGTGGGGGTCCTGGGGGGGCCCCCAGAGCTGGCTGCATCTTGGCACCTCATCCCTGTGCTGTGTTATATGGGGCTGTGTCATAACACTTCTTCCCAGCTCTGGACCTTAGCGTCCAAAATACGGGTGTTAGCATGAAAACCTCCAAGCTTAGTTACCAGCTTGGACCTGGTAATTGCTGCCACCAGCTAGGGATTATACAGTGCCTAGCTCACTGTGGTCTCCCCAAAACCTTCCCTGGGGGACCCCTAGACTCAAATAACCCCCTCCCCTTGTTTCCTTGTTACTTCCTCCCAGGCTCCCCTCCCTGGACGACCCTGCTTCCAGTCCTGGAAACACAAGTACCGAGAGATCTAATCTCTCTTCCCCCTCACCCAGAGGGTATGCAAAGTCAGGCTTAGTAAATCTAACACACAGAGATTTTCCCCCTGACTTCTTCCTCCCACCAATTGCCTGGTGAGCTGCAGACTCAATTCCCTGGAGTCCCCACTAAAGAAAAACTCCAACAGGTCTTAAAAAGAAAGCTTTATATAAAAAGAAAGAAAAAGGACATAAAATGGTCTCTGTAATAAGGTGACAATATACAGGGTCAATTGCTTAAGAAAAAACAGCCTTATTCCAAAAGAATACAATTTAACACATTCCAGCAACTACACACATGTAAATACAAAAAAACCCCAACAATATAAACCTATTGTCTTACTATCCTTGTACTTACAACTTGGAAACAGAAGATTAAAAAACCTGGAGATAGAAAAATCACACTCAGAGCTGAGAAAAGAACAGACTCAAGACAAAGAACAAAGAACTCACACCCAAAACTTCCCTCCACCCAGATTTGAAAAAGTCTTGTTTCCTGATTGGTCCTCTGGTCAGGTGTTTGGTTCCCTGTGTTAACCCTTTACAGGTAAAAGAACATGAACCCTTAGCTATCTGTTTATGAGATGCCCCCCAAATTGCAGACAGTGGGGAACCTCGCTGGTGGCGATGTCCTCCTAGAACTTTAAAATAAACAGATTAACACAACACATGCACCTTTACATATACCACTAAGTATATAACTAACAGACTTTTACATGTTAAGAACACTTTTTAACTACTGGATTCTGGGAAACTCTCATGGGAGAGTGCATCAGCTACTTTGTTAGAAGCTCCTGAAATGTGTTAAATTTCAAAATCAAAATCAAAATCTTGGAGAGCTAAACTCCAACGAAGAAGTTTCTTCTTCTTCCCCTTGGCAGTATGAAGCCACTTTAGCGCAGCATGGTCGGTCTGTAGCTGGAACCGCCGTCCCCAAACATATGGGCGTAGCTTTTCCAGGGCGTACACAATGGCATAGCAATCCTTTTCACTGACTGACCAGTGACTTTCCCTCTCAGACAGTTTCTTGCTGAGAAACACGACAGGATGGAAATTGTGATCCGGTCCTTCCTGCGTGAGAACTGCTCCTATACCACGCTCAGATGCATCTGTGGTTACTAGGAATGGCTTGTCAAAGTCCGGGGCCATTAGCACAGGGTCAGACATGAGCGTTGCCTTAAGTTGGGTAAAGGCCTTTTGACACTCATCAGTTCACTTAACTGCATTCGGCTGGGTCTTTTTGGTTAGGTCGGTCAATGGGGCAGCGATTTGGCTGTAGTGTGGTACAAATCGCCTGTAATACCCGGCCAAGCCTAAGAAGGATTGGACCTGTTTCTTTGACCTTGGGACAGGCCACTTTTGGATAGCATCCACCTTGGCCTGTAGGGGGATTATGGTTCCTCGACCCACCTGGTGTCCTAGGTAAGTTACTCTGTTTTGGCCTATTTGACATTTTTTGGCCTTAACAGTTAGTCCGGCCTGCCTGATGCACTCAAAGACCTTTTCCAGGTGTAGTAGGTGTTCGGGCCAGGAGTCTGAAAAAATGGCCACATCATCGAGGTAGGCAACTGCATATTCTCCCAGTCCTGCTAGTAGACCATCTACCAGCCTCTGGAAGGTGGCGGGTGCATTTCGAAGGCCGAAAGGAAGGACATTGAATTCATACACCCCGCATGTGTGACGAATGCTGACCTCTCCTTGGCAGGTTCATCTAGCGGTACTTGCCAGTACCCCTTGGTTAAGTCTATTGTAGAGATGAACTGGGCACGTCCCAACTTCTCCAATAGCTCATCGGTTTGTGGCACTGGATAGTTGTCCGGACAAGTTACCGCATTTAGCTTACGGTAGTCCATGCAAAAGCGTATTTCCCCATCTGGTTTGGGTACCAGAACCACTGGAGATGCCCATGCACTGGTAGATGAGCGGATTATACCCATCTGTAGCATGTTCTGGATCTCCCGTTCTGTAGCAGCTTGGGCATGAGGAGACACCCGGTAGGGTGGGGTTCTAATGGGGTGAGCATTACCTGTGTCAATGGAGTGGTATGCCCGTTCAGTCCGTCCTGGGGTGGCTGAGAACAATGGGGCGAAGCTAGTGCACAGCTCCTTGATTTGTCGCCGCTGCAGATGTTCCAGGGTGGTTGAGAGGTTCACCTCTTCCACGCCACCGTCTTTTTTCCCGTCGTAGTAGACACCGTCAGGCCACTCAGCATCATCTCCCTGGACTGTAAACTGACAAACCTGTAAGTCTCTGGAATAGAAAGGCTTGAGAGAATTAACATGGTACACTCTGGGCTTTAGTGAGGAATTGGGAAATGCTATGAGGTAGTTCACAGTTCCCAGGCGCTCTTGGACCGTGAATGGCCCTTCCCATGATGCTTCCATCTTATGGGCCTGTTGCGCCTTCGAGACCATAACCTGGTCTCCTACATTGAAGGAACGTTCTCTGGCATGTCTGTCATACCAGGCCTTTTGCTCTTCCTGAGCATCCTTTAGGTTCTCTCTAGCAAGGGCTAAAGGGTGTCGGAGGGTGCTTTGTAGGTTGCTTACAAAGTCCAGAATGTTAGTTCCTGGAGAAGGCGTAAACCCCTCCCATTGCTGCTTCACCAACTGTAATGGCCCCTTAACCTCGTGACCATACACAAGTTCAAATGGTGAAAACCCTAAACTGGGATGTGGTACAGCCCTGTAAGCAAACAGCAACTGCTGCAACACTAGGTCCCAATTATTGGAGTGTTCGTTGACAAATTTACGTATCATGGCCCCCAAAGTTCCATTGAACCTTTCCACCAGGCCATTGGTTTGATGGTGGTACGGGGTGGCAACCAAGTGGTTCACCCCATGAGTTTCCAACAGTTTCTGCATGGTCCCTGCCAGGAAATTAGACCCTGAATCTGTAAGGATGTCGGAGGGCCAACCTACCCTGGCAAAAATGTCTGTTAGGGCCTGACACACAGTGTTAGCCCTGGTGTTGCCTAGAGCTACTGCTTCCGGCCATCGGGTAGCAAAGTCCACGAAGGTCAGTACGTACTGCTTTCCTCTGGGCGTCTTTTTTGGGAAAGGGCCCAGAATATCCACAGCTACTTGCTGAAATGGGACCTCAATTATGGAGAGTGGCTGGAGAGGGACCTTGACCTGGTCTTGGGGTTTTCCCACTCTTTGGCATACCTCACAAGACCGGACATACTTGGCAACGTCCTTGCCCATCCCCTCCCAGTGGAAGGACTTCCCCAACTCTGTCCTTGGTTCTGTTCACCCCAGCATGGCCACTGGGATGATCATGGGCTAAGCTTAAGAGCTTCCCCCGGTACTTAGTTGGAACCACCAACTGTTTTTGCGGCTGCCATTCTTCCCGGTGTCCACCAGAAAGAATCTCCTTGTATAAAAGTCCTTGTTCTACAACAAACCAGGATCGGTGAGAAGAGCTGAGAGGCGGTGGGGTGCTCCGTGCGGCCGCCCACGCTTTCTGAAGGCTGTCATCTGCTTCCTGCTCAGTCTGGAACTGTTCCCTTGAGGCTGGGGACACCAGTTCTTCCTCAGACTGTGGACTTGGTCCCTCTGGAAGCGATGTAGGTGATGGGGTTGTTTCCGTTGCTGGTGAACCGCTCTCCGCTGGTGCACCTGAGGGTATTTCAGGCTCTGGCTGAGCCTTTTGGGTATGGCTGTCTGCTGCTTCTGCCAGTTCTGGCTCGCTGGCGCCCTCTGGCGTTGAGTTTGAAGATGTGGTTGCACTTGCTGGTGCTGGTTGCTGTTCCAGTTCCGGGCCTGGGACTGGAGATGCTGTGGCTGTTTCAGTGGTAGGCATGGAATCCAGGTCCACTACCTCTGTCTGGGTCTCTGGTAACACAGACGGGGCCTCTGTGGACGGCTCAGGAACAGGAATGGGTCTGGAAGCTTGCCTGGTTTGGCTGCGTGTAACCATTCCCACTCTCTTGGCCCACTTCACCTGGTTGGCCAAGTCTTCCCCCAGTAGCATGGGGGTGGAATAATTGTCATAGACTGCAAAAGTCCACATTCCTGACCAGCCTTTGTACTGGACAGGCAGTTCAGCTGTAGGCAAGTCTACAGCTTGTGACATGAAGGGGTAAATTGTCACTTGGGCCTTTGGGTTGATGAATTTGGGGTCTACGAAGGATTGGTGGATAGCTGACACTTGTGCCCCCGTGTCTCTCCACGCAGTAACCTTCTTTCCGCCCACTCTCAAATTTTCCCTTTGCTCCGAGGGTATTTGAGAGGCATCTGGGCCTGGGGATCTTTGGCGTGAGGGTGGTGTAATGAACTGCACTCTGTTCTTTGGACAGTTGGCCTTGATATGTCCCAGTTCATTACACTTAAAGCATCTTCCAGCTGACTGGTCAATGGGTCAAGGTGAGTTACTGGAGACTGATGAGGTGGAAGAATAGGGTGTCCGTGGCTTTCCTTGGGTTGTAGGTGGGGTCTTTGGTTGCCCTCGGTTGTAGGGTTTATTGTCAGTGTGCCCTCTGGGGTATTCGTTCCCCTTGACAGTAGCTTTCTTGCTTTCTGCCACTTCCATCCATCTGGCTCCAATCTCCCCCGCCTCGGTGAGATTTTTGGGTTTTCCATCTTGTATGTACCGTGTTATGTCCTCAGGAACACCATCCAAGAACTGCTCCATTTGTATGAGGAGGTGCAGTTCGTCCAAGGATTTAACATTGTTTCCTGATATCCAGGCCTCATAATTTTTCCCAACGTAGTAGGCGTGTCTGGGAAATGACACATCTGGTTTCCACTTTTGGGTTCTGAAACGCCGATGGGCATGATCCAGGGTTATCCCCATTCTGTATCTGGCCTTGGTTTGAAAAAGTTTATAGTCGTTCATTTTCTCCTTAGGCATTTCAGCTGCCACCTCTGCTAAAGGTCCACTGAGCGATGGCCTCAATTCTACCATGTACTGGTCTTCAGAGATGCGGTACCCAAGACAGGCTCTTTCAAAATTTTCTAAGAAGGCCTCAGTGTCATCACCTGCCTTGTAGGTGGGAAATTTCTTGGGATGTAGAACTATAATTGGCGAAGGGTTGTTAGGATTGGCTGTAGCATGCTGCCCAGCCTGCGCTAACTCCAGTTCATGTTTTCTCTGTTTTTCCCTCTTCACTTTCTTTTTGTTGTTTTTCCATTTCTCGGTGGTAGGCTGCCACTTCTTCTGCTTGTTTTATTTTGTGGGCCACCTCTTCTTGTAGTTTTCTTTTGTGGGCTGTCTCTTCTTCTTGTTTCCTTCTGTGGGCCATCTCTTCTTCTTCTTCTTGTTTTCTTTTGTGGGCTGCCTGTTGATGTTTTCTTCCCTTTCTTTCAGCTCCACCTCTTTTTGTCTTTTTTCCAGTTGTCGCCTGTGGTCTGCTTCTTTGATTTTTTTCTGCCTCCCTTTTCTCCTTGGAAGTCATGGTTCCTGTTTTCTTGTGTTGGGGTGCCCTCCAGTGTTTAATGTCTGAACTGCAGGCTCTCTGTTGCACCCTGGGGTCTGCCTAGCAAAAGTGCCTTTTTTTCTTTCTTCCTCTAGCTAATCTTTTAAATGTAAAGTAAACCAGAAAAAACACTTTATTTGCATGTGTATTGTGCTGGGTACTTGACTCTCAATCGGAGTGCTATAGTATAACAAAAGACCCTTAAATGTTCCTTGCTTAATATGCAAGCCACTGCAAGGAGAGAACAGAAGAAAAAATTTCTCTCTGGTTCCTTTTAAAACCAAACCCTCTCTGCTTAAAAGCCCCTAGCAGAGAAAAGAAGAATATAATATTCCTACTGGCTTCTGGATTCTGTCTTTCCCACAACGCTGCACACCATGTCATAACATTTCTTCCCAGATCTGGACCTTAGCGTCCAAAATATGGGTGTTAGCATGAAAACCTCTAAGCTTAGTTACCAGCTTGGACCTGGTAATTGCTGCCACCAGCTAGGAATTATACAGTGCCTAGCTCACTGTGGTCTCCCCAAAACCTTCCCTGGGGGACCCCTAGACTCAAATGCCTCGAGTCTTACAACAAAGGGAAATAACCCCCTCCCCTTGTTTCCTTGTTACTTCCTCCCAGGCTCCCCTCCCTGGACGACCCTAGGAGATTCCCTGCGTCCAGTCCTGGAAACACAAGTACCGAGAGATCTAATCTCTCTTCCCCCTCACCCAGAGGGTATGCAAAGTCAGGCTTAGTAAATCTAACACAAAGAGATTTTCCCCCTGACTTCTTCCTCCCACCAATTCCATGGTGAGCTGCAGACTCAATTCCCTGGAGTCCCCACTAAAGAAAAACTCCAACAGGTCTTAAAAAGAAAGAAGAAGGACATAAAATGGTCTCTGTAATAAGGTGACAATATACAGGGTCAATTGCTTAAGAAAAAAAGTGAATAATCAGCCTTATTCCAAAAGAATACAATTTAACACATTCCAGCAACTACACACATGTAAATACAAAAAAAAATAAACCTATTGTCTTACTATCCTTGTACTTACTACTTGGAAACAGAAGATTAGAAAACCTGGAGATAGAAAAATCACTCTCAGAGCCGAGAAAAGAACAGACCCAAAACAAAGAACTCACACCCAAAACTTCCCTCCACCCAGATTTGAAAAAGTCTTGTTTCCTGATTGGTCCTCTGGTCAGGTGTTTGGTTCCCTGTATTAACCCTTTACAGGTAAAAGAACATTAACCCTTAGCTATCTGTTTATGACAGGCTGTTCCCCAGCTGCTCCACCCCAGAGCTGGCTGCATCTCCGCCACCTCCCGATTCCAGGAATCTCAGTTGTTTACTTGGCCCCCGTTTCCCCTGGGCTCAACTACGCTTAGCGCCCCCCCATCACCCTGATCTGATCAGTGGAGGCTGGGATTGGCCCCCAGAGCTCTGGCCTGGGGTGGGCGCAGGGGTCAGAACAGGGCAGGATTGAGCCTGGAACTGCAGGGACAGAGGTGAAAACTGGGACAACAATAATTTGGGGGTGGGAGGGAGGGTTCCTTGGCGTGTTGGCAACTGGGGGGCACTGGCCGAGCTATGGGGGGCGCCTAGGACAGTAGGGTGCTGCGGGTCAGGAGTGGGGCACCATCAGGGCTCCCACAGGTTCCCTCCCCATACATCCGTCATCAAACTCGCGTCATCTCTTGGGGCCCATTTCACTGGCCGCAATGCCGACAGCTGGTGGCATCGCTCTGCTTGCACCTTCCAGTCCATGGGTCTTGGGGGAGTACCAGGGTGGGTGCCCCATCGCCCGCCGCCACAGAGTTGGAGCCTGCCCGGTGCTTTCATCCAGCCTGAGCCCCGGTCATGGCCGAGTCGGGCTCAGTGGAGAGCTGCGTTTGCCTCTGTGAGCGAGATGTCCTGCAGCGGGAGATGGTCGTCCTTGCAGGGGTGTCCAGCGCCGGCTCTGCCTGCAGCCTGGCTCAGCGACCTCCGTCTGCTACTGGAGCCCACCTGTGCCATTGGCATGATGCCAGCCCCTGTTCCCCTCTCCTTGAGCGCATAACTGAATTCTAAAACCTCCGGGGAAATCATGAGGTGAGGAGTTCCACGGGTGAACGTCAAAACAAGTGTTTTCTTGGGTCTGGGACCCATTCTCAGCTCAGAAGGGACCTCGGAGACCTACCCCAAAATAATCCCTCAAGCCGAGTTTTCAGAAATCCAGTCCAGCTGCCATTCGAAATGGCCAGCGATGGAGAATCCGCCGGGCCCCTTGGTCAGTTGTTCCCCTGCTAATTCCCCTCAGTGTGAAGCCTTCATTCCAGGCTGAATTTGGCTCATTTCAGCTGCCCGCCATTGGCTCAGGTTAGTTATTAAATATTGGGTCCCCATGTCAGTACCTCTAGACTGGGATCGCGTCTCCGCCTCTGCGCTCAGCTGAAGCTCCGCGTGGCTCTTCTCCGACCTCTCCCCGATGTCTCATCATCCATCTTGAGTTGTGGCCGTCCCAACCCCCCTACTGTATTCCAGGAGGGGGTGAACCGCGGATTTAAACAGGGTGAGATTTTCTTTTCTCACTGTCTCTCCCTCTCCTAGTGGTTCCCAAGGTGCCAGTAGCTTTTCTTGCTACGGCTGCCCATTGGGCGGATGCTTTCAGAGAACTAGCCCCGGTGCCCCTGAGATCTTTCGGGAGCGTGACCCACATGCATTCCTTTGCCCTTAGCAACACTGACTTTCTTCCGCCCAGAGCAGTGAGACCCCTCGTGACTCTAATAGACTGGTGAGGCGTGATTTTCCCTTTACAAAGGCCGTGTTGACTCTTCCCAGCATCCTGTTCATCTCTGTGGCCGATGATTCTGCTCTTTGCTGAGTTTCAACCAATGTGTCTGGTACTGAAGTTAGGCTTCCCGGCCAGGGATTGCCAGAATCACCTCGTGCCTTCAAAAATCTGCCTCGCCCAAGCTACCTGCTAGTCTGGTCCTGAGGCTGATTTGAGCGATAGGTCATACACCACAGTTGGTAGAATCCTCGACCTGTACGGCGAGACGGGACCGCTGGAGGCACCTAGTCTGACCCCCGACCATGCTGCAGGATTCAAACCATCCCAGACTGATGGCTCCAGCCTCCGCTCGAAACCCTCCAGCAAAGGAGCTTCCATGACCTCCTGAGGCCTCGGTTCCACCATCCTGCTGCTCTTCCCGTTCGGAACTTTTCCTGGAGATTTAATCTCAATCTGCTGTGCTGTAGTTTGACCCCATGGCCTCTTGCCCTGCCATCTGGGGCAAGAGAGAACCACCCATCTCCATCTTTTCTGTGGCAGCCTTCTGAGTAGTCAAAGATGGCTCACTTTCTCCCCTCAATGTCTCCCAAACTGAGTGTTCCCAGTTCCTGCAGCCTTTGCTCACATGGCTGGTGTCCCACCCCTTTGATGGGCTTAGTCGCTCGCCTCTGGATCCTACCCAGTGTCTCTACATCCTTTCTGTGCACTGGTGACCAAAACTGGACACCGTCCTCCAGCTGAGGCCTAGGCAGGGCTGAGCAGAGCGGTACCGTCACCTCCTGGGACCTGCAGCCACGCCTCTGTTAATGCAACCGAAAATTGCATGTGCTTTTTTTCCCAACAGCATTGCGGTGCTGACTCCTGGCGAGGTTGTGATCCACCACAACTCCCAGTTCCTTCCTAGCAGCGCTGCTGTCTGGCCAGTTCTCCCCCGTTCTCTGCTGGGGCACTTGGTTTTTCTTCCCAAAGTGTTGCCCAATTTCACTGACTTTCATTTTGTTCTCTCTAGCCCCGTTCTCCAATTTACCAAGCTCCCGAGTGGTTCTGCAGTTTCACAGCTGAGCTCCTGCAGGACTCGTGGGTGAATCCCACCTGTTCCTGGGGCCTTATTATGGTTAATTCCTTCTCAAACCTCTCTGGACTCCTCAGGCCTGTCCCCGGAACAGAAGGGCTCAGGGGTGGGGCTCCCCCCGATATACATGTGTGAGGCAGAGGTTTGGTTTGAGCCTTTGTGGAGGCAAAAGACTTATCTGGCTTTAAGACTAAGCTTGATAAGTGTATGGAGGGGATGTTAGGATAGGATAGTTTAATTTGGGCAATTGATCTTGGATTATCACCAGATAAGTCTGCTCAATGGTCTGCGGGGAGATGTTGGATGGGATGGGAACTGAGTTACTGCAGAGAATTCCTTCTTGGCTGCTGGCTGGTGAGTCTTGCCCACGTGCTCAGGGTTTAGCTGATCGCCATATTTGGGGTCGGGAAGGAATTTTCCTCCAGGGCGGATTGGCAGAGGCCCTGGAGGTTTTTCGCCTTCCCCTGCAGCGTGGGGCACGGGTCGCTTGCTGGTGGATTCTCTGCAGCTTGAGGTCTTCAAACCAATTTTGAGGATTTCAATAACTCAGTCCTGGGTTAGGGGTTGTTATAAAAGTGGAGGGGTAGGGTTCTGTGGCCTGCCTTGTGCACGAGGTCAGACTAGATGATCATATTGGTCCCTTCTGACCTATGAGTCTATCACACTGTTTTGAAAGAGTTTCCATGCAGCTTGCAGGCATCTCACTCCTGTGTCGGATTCGCACGCACCAAGTTCCCTTTTCTGAGCTGAGCCACTTTGGGATTGTGATGTTGAATCACGTGGCGGTTGCTCGGCCTGGATCGTTTCTCAGTGCAGCCCCTCCTGGCGTGACACAGGCCCAGGCAAGCTAGAATCCCCTGTTATTATTGGGGTTCCTGGCTTTGTCGCCTCTCTAAGCTGGAGCATTTCCCCCTTCGCAGCGTGTTCCTGCAGTGCTGCCCTAACTGCACAAGGGGGCGGCCTGGCCCCAGAGCTTGGAGGGTTCAGAGTTTGAGTCATTCAAGCGCTTTTCCTCTGCTTCTTTTCTCATAGGGTCAGGCCCCCACCAGCTCTGTCGTGCCTGGCCAGCGTGTGTCAAGGACTAGTGGCGCTCCAGGGAGCTTCAGCCGTCCCTGTTCCATCAATATCCTCACGCACACACACCCCCGGCGCTAGAGCTGTTGCAGTTGAGCAGCTGTCTCCTCTCCGGGCACGGGTCCCCCTGGGCGGAGGTGGAGCCGGGATCCTCAAGCCGCCCTCGCCTAGCCAGGGAGCAAGGCGACCCCACTGCCCCTGGGGCTCGCTGCTGCTACCTAGTGTCCGAGACCCAACAGCGTCTCTGGTTCCCAGCCGCCCTGACTCCCTGTGCATGTGCTGCTGGCCCCGACGGCCATTGGCTGGTTATACAGGGGGGGGCGGCTGCTGCAGCCTGAGCAGGGGGCAGGAGGGAGCGGCTGGGTGCGCAGGAGATGGACTAGTAACAGCTGCAGGACCCAGGTGCCTGGGGCGGGCAAACAGTGTTAGGAGTCCCCTCAGTCTGGGTGGTGCCTGGGAGCCACAGACCCCCTGCCCCATTGCAGTGGCAGGTGCGTTCAAGGCTGCAGCAACGGGGGCCAGACTGAGCCAGTGGCTGCCTCTCTGCTGCCTTTCCCTTACCCTTTATTTAAAAACCCCGGGCTTATATTTTATCTGTGGTCGTAGCGCTTATAAAGCTCTCCCTCCCAGCTGGCGGGGTCGGTGTGGTGTGGCCCGGGTATTGCCTAACGTTCAAATTAACACCACGTTAAATTCTAGTCAAATCCTCACCCTAAAAAGCTATTCTCACAAGCTTTTTACCCCCTCCATAAAAACTAAACTCAAGCGCCCCAAAAATCCCTTAATTGCTAGGCAATTGCTTAATTGCTCCCCGGTGTCGGCTCCTGCCATGAACAGCCGCAGCGGGCTGGAAACACGGCGATGTACAAATGGCAGAGGCCATTAATGAGCCCGAGTGACTGAGACAGCTCAGCACCCTGCCAGTTAGGAGACCCCCCACCTCAGCGGTTTTCAGCAGTTGGGCGGAACCCAGCAGGGCTCAGCTCAGGTGCACCGGGACTTGGCCTGTCTCAGGCCAGGCAAAACACTCTGGGCTGTGGCTGAGTGGCAGGAGGTTTGGCAACAAGCTGATCTAGCCGCCACCACCCCAGGATGTGGGCTGCAGCCAGACCCTGTCCTTGCAGGAGGACACGCTGTTGGGAATTTAAGGAACTGCAGCAAGGACTGAAAACGGTAAATGCCATTTTCACGAAAAAACTTCCCAGCTCTGGAAAGCCCCAATCTTCCCTCAGCTCGTCAGGCAGGCGCCCAACTGGTGGGAGAACTCGCATGAGTTGTTCTCAAAGGGTCTGTTCTATTCAATATCTTCATAAATGTTGGGGTACCAGCCCAGCAAGTACCCACAAAGTGTGTGGAGGCCAGGATTAGAGAATTCACACTGCTATCAACCACCCAGAGAAGTGGCCTGAAATCAACAGGCTTCAACCAGGTCAGAGCACTCAGTTGCCCCAGTACACAACGGGAAAGGCCTGCCGAGGCTGAGAAGTGATTCTGCAGGCTACTGTTGTGGGTACTCGGGCCTTGGGACAGATGTGGACAAACGAGAAAGCAGAGGCCCATGGGTCAGGGCCTAGCACCTAGTCCTGCCTCAGTGCAGACGACTTGGCAGGGTCCCTTCCAGCCCCCCCATCTCTGATGCAGGATGGCTGTTCTGGGAAGGTGGGCTTCCCTTCCTAGGGACTAGCTCCTGCACCCCGGGACAAGCGCTGCCCCAACAGACAATTAGCCTCTCTTGGTTAAGGTTCTGCACAGAGACACATGCAGGTGGTTATATTCAAACACAACGGCCTGGTCACCAGGCGAGCAGCAAGGTCGTGCTCGCACGCTGAGGGCTGGCTGAGGACAATCTGCGTGTCGCCTGCCAGCTCAGTGGTCACAGCATCATCACACTGGGCAGGACTAGCTGGCAGCACATGGTCCCAGCCCCACCCAGGATGATTCTAATCTGCCCTTCCCCATGGTCAATAATAATGCAGGAAATTGGTCACATCATCCAGTGATGATGCTCCTTCTGGAGCACATTAAACACCAGCTACTAAAAGTTGGACATTTTTAGATCAGCAGGCTCATAGAGCTCACATCCAAGAGTTTTAAAAGAGCTGGCCGAGGATCTGGCCGGACCATTAATGTTGGTTTTCATTAAGGCTTGGTGCAGTAGGCTCGAGGAAAGAATGCAGGACATTGAGCCCTGGGAAGGTAATGGAGCAGCCATTACAGGACTCGATTAAAAAAGACATAAAGGAGGGCAATATAATTAATGCCAAGCAGCTGGGCTTAGATAAATGTAAATCCTGTCAAAGTAACTTAATTTCTTCTAATGAGATCCCAAGTTTGGTCAATAAAGGTAATAGTGTGGATGTCACCGAAGTTGATGCCGGAAGGTGTTTGCCCTGGTTCCGCCTGACACTTGTGGTAAAAAGTTGATGTATTATGACCATGGCACCCAGAGCGGGAAATAACAGAGGATGGGTCACTGCTACCGCCCAAGCTGCAGCGTTTGGTAAACTGGGCGCAAGCAAACAGTGTGTGTTTGAACACGGCCCAGCGGGAACAAAGCGCCGCCCGTGATTACCTCGTAGGGGGGAGACTGGGAAGCAGCAACTCTGGAAAAGACTTGGGGATGGTGGCGGAGAATCAGCTGAACAGGCGTTGCCAGTGTGACCAAGAGAACTGATGCCACCGTGGGCTGCCCAGATGGGAATCTCAAGTAGGTGCAGAGGTGGTTTTAGCTCTGGATTCGGCCCCGGTGCGAGCGCTGCTAGGATCCTGCAGCCAGAACTCTAGAAAGACGTTGAGCAGGCGGGGAGGCGTTGGAGAAGTGCCATGAGAATGATTCAAGGACTAGAAAACCTGCCTTGGCGTGAGACTCTCGGCGCTCCAGCTGCTGAGCTGAACACAGAGCAGGTGAAGCAGTGACTTGAGTCCAGAACAAATACTGAACTAACGGGATCTTCCAAACCCAACCTGGACATAAGGGGTCTCTGCCGAGTTCAGCTTGAGGCCTCGGCAAAACATAGACCCAGCCAGAGCATCTTCACTTCCCCCGGGGTTGAGCCCGATGGCTTAGAGGCTGAACTGGTGGCTGGGGGAGACTGAGGTGCCCCCCAGTGTGACGGAACCTGATGAGCCAGGCCCTGTGCTGCAGGGTGAGGTGAAAAATCTCCCAAGATCAATTCTGATTTGGGGGATGGGGGGGAATGACCCTTCCCTGCCTCAAAACTGGTAATCCTGAGCATGAGAACCAGACCCACCAGCCTGGCAGCTGAGAAGAGATGGCTCTGGGACAGCCCATGTGTCACTCTCTGGTGTATTATCTGCACTATATAGATGGGGAAACTGAGGCACAGCAGCTAACAACCTCTTGTCCACATCACCCTTGGATGGGCTGCGGATGGGTTTAACTCCAGCGGAGGGGGTGGAATCTGGCACTTCTAGAGACACTTCTGTCTCAGCTGTCCCGTGTTTCAAACCCCAGCGGATGGGACACGGATCTCAGGGTTTGTGGATTGGCATGAGGGACAGGAGAGGGTGAAAGCTCACGACAGCCAGAAGCTAAGCTCTCCGAGGAGGAATTCACACACAGCCGGGCAGCGGTTCTAGGCATAGACACACATGCAAGGAAGATGCACGAAGGATCGGCCGGCTTGGTCCAACAGGCTAAGTTATGACTTCAGGGGCATTTTGTTTGGAGGTGGGCGGCAGACCACCTGACAGTCTGTCCACCAGCCCCCTGCCCCCCCTCCCAGAGCTGGGGAAGAGAACCCAGGAGTCCTGACCCAGCTGTGCCCACCCAGAGCCCAGCCCTCCCCCCTGCCCCTTCCAGAGCCAGAAAGAGACCCGAGAGTCCTGGATCCCAGTGCCCCCCCCCCCCCCCCACACCCCTCCCAGAGCTGGGGCGCAAGCCCTGGCTCTGTGCTGTGTTATGGGGGGGGGGGGCGGCATAGGGGGGCTATCCCAGGTAGGGGGGTGGCTAGGCCAGGGCACTCCCTCCTCCCCACCCCTGCCGCCCTCAAACAATCAAGCCCAAATTTTACAAAACAACCAAAAAAAGCCCCAGTTTTATTGAGTGGCTCTGACACGGCTGGTTTGTTTCAATAGCAAACCCCTTGGCTCGGAAAACGCAGCGACCCCCCCCCCCCCGCCTGCCCAGACCCCCCTCCGCCTGCTCCCCTCCCCCACCACCTGCCCAAGCTAAGCAGCACCACTTGGTGATTTTGCCCTTTCAAGACAAATTTCCCTGGGGGGCAACAGACTAGTTTCCACCCCCCACCACCAAAAAAAAAAAAGGAATGGAACAACTCCAGGGTGGGTTGGGGGAGGGGACCCCCCCCAGAGGTCTGGGCCAGGGGGGGGAGTGTGGAGGGAGGGGTTGGGGGGGCAGAGAGGAGCCTGGAGTAGGGCAGGGGCTGCAGTGTGGGTTGGGCCACACACACCCCCGGTCACGGCCCCTCCCCCACCATAGTGTTAACCCCCGGGGGGGAATGGGGTAGCAGTACCCCCCCTTAGGCTAGGCCTAGGGCAGGGTAGAGCCAGGAGGCACTTAGCATAGACCCTACATAAACACACCGGGCACCAGCAGGGACCCCAGCCTGCTGGAGGTGGGGGCAGCTGCGGGGCCCCTCCCCAATAACCATCCCTAAGCAGGAATGGGGGGGGGGAGGGAACTGGCAGAATCGAGGGCAGGGCCACAATGGGGGGTGGTTGGGAAGGTTTGGGGCTGTGGATGCTAGGGGGAGACTGGGGTCCCTGGAGGCAGAGGGACAAGATGAGACAGGGGACCCCTGGCTGCTGGGGGAGAGTGGGGAGCCTGAGGGGGGGAGGAGGAAGGAGGGATTGGCCAGGGGTCCCCTGCAGGGATGGGCTGGGGGGCTGAGAGACCGGACGTGGCCTCAGGGTGCCCGGAAGACAGGACAGGGGGGCTGAGACATGGCATATGGGCCCCTGGGGGCATCGGGGGGCAGGGAGGCATGATGAGGGGGCTGAGACATGGGACACAGGCCCCTGGGGGTGCCCCGGGGGGAGACAGGGTGGGGGGGCTGAGACACAGGACGTGGGCCCTTGGAGGTGTTGAGGGGCAGGGAGACAGATGGGGGGGCTGAGACATGGCACGTGGGCCCCTGGGGGTGCCCCGGGGGCAGGGAGGCAGGATGGGGGGGCTGAGAGAAGGGACATGGACCCCTGGGGGCATCGGGAAGCAGGGAGATAGGATGGGGGGGACTGAGACACAGGACGTGGGCCCTTGGAGGTGTTGGGGGGCAGGGAGGCAGGATGGGGGTCCCCTCACTCCTCAGGGGGCAGCACGAACGGGTTGTCGTCGGCGCCGCCCTGCAGGGCCCAGTACACGTAGCCCAGGAAGGCCGCGAGCGCCCCGAAGAGCAGCAGCTGCAGCCAGAGAGGCAGGAAGCGCCGGAAGCCTCCCTCCCCGGCCCCCCCTGGCCCCCCACGGGGCAGGGGGTGGATGGCACGGCGCGGCTCCACCCGCATGGGGGGCGGGGCAGGGCGAGCCCGGCAGACCCGCTGGTAGGAGACACCGTCCCTGCTGGGGGGGAAGGGGGGCAAAGAAAGGGGGGGGACAGCGGTTAGTGTTCACAGCCCCCCAGCACCCATAGCTCCCCCCTAGCCTGGCATCTCCCCCACTCCTGCCCTCAGGGCTAGCAACACCCCCCACAATCCACACATACACCCCCCCGATTCCCTCAGCTCAATGCCAGCTAGCACCCCACAAGAGGGGACCCCAAACGGGTACCCAACCACGCCACGACCCCCCCCCACACGTCCGCGACCTCGTCTCACCTCTCGGTCTCCTCCGACCTGCTCGGGGTGTAGGACGTGGCCTCTCCGATCTGCAAGGAAACGCTCCGTCAGCGAACCCCAGGCCGGGGGGGGGCAGCAGGTGCGATCCAGCTATGGGGCAGAACCCCCTCTACAGGGGCAGCCCAGGAATGCAGGCCCCACACTCCCTCGTTTGCATACTCTGGCTCTGCCTAGGGGTAATTTGCATATCCCCTCTACAAGGCCCGTGCTGTAATACAAGCCTTAAACTGGGGTTTCCCCCCCACATCCTGCACCCCCAAATTGCCGCTTATTGTTGTGGGGACAGCAGATACTAGGAGAAGAAATGTGATACTAAATGCAAGGGGGGGGGGGGGAAGCTCCCCCTAACTGAACAGCAATGGGGCCAGGATGACTACGTACATAGGTGGTTCCCAGAGAGCCCCCCAGGTTGACACTAGAGTACAAAGACCTGAAGCTGAATTAAGGCCACTTCATTGAACTCCCTTCCAAAGGGGAGTAAAAAGGTGTTTCCCTGTCCCTCTACTGCAGCTGCCTCTTGCGAATTCTCCTGGAGACTGAGCCGTGTCTGCACCAGAAGTGGGGTCTACGGCACTGAGGGGCACCATTGCGCACAGCCGCCCCGTGACGTAACGAACTTGCTGTAACTTTGAAGCAGAGACTGGCCTGGACCTCGCGTTTGAGACCTTGCTCAGAAAAAGAAAAAAGGAGGGAAGTAGCATGGTGGGATTCAATTTTCATGGGCCCCGGAGTCGATTGCAAAGCCAACGGGGAGGAGTCGATTTTTAGCGGTAGATCCCAGGAAGCCTCAATTTCCCCATAGACACACAACCTGAAAAAACCAATTGGCTAATGATAGAAATGGCCAGCTGGGCATGCTCGTTAGAGTTTATTGACGGGCACTTGCTGTCTATATTGGGATACAGGATGTTGACCACTGCTATTTTAACGGGGGGGGGGGGGGGGAGTTTAAATTTTTCAATCTCGCTGTCTAGGGCCATCAAATAATTATTGTCTCCCCTCCCCCAATCCCTGCCCTTTTCCCCCTGTAACGGCCCGCAATTGTGCGCATTGAAATAGACTAAAAAATAACAATGCTTAAAACCCCCAACTTCGCCCAGCTGTGACAATGCAGCAGGTGAGTGTCTTGGGGGGGAGGGGGGGGGAGTTGATCCTTAGGGCATCCAGCGGAGAGAATTCAGACCAACACACACACACCATTATCAATACATCTTATCACACCAGTTCATGCTCTCACCAGAACAATATCTCGGAGCTACATTTCTCGCAGTTCCCTGCCCTGAACCGGCCTCCAGCTCCCAATCACCCTGTTCAGACATGTGCCGCCTCCCATGACGCTTTGCGAAGCTGAAGTGGGTTTTGCGCTTAGAACAGGAGAACATGGTCCCAAGTAGAAATGTTCCGCCCCAGGCCACGCTGGGGGGTACGTGGGAGGCCAGTCAACAAATCGGGATGGGTTTCGGGGATGGGGAGAGGCTGGTAAATTGTCCAATCATCCATTACGAGGGTCATTCGGGGAGCTCGCTGGGCTGGACGTAACGCCGTGGCAGAAGCCAGCGTCCTGGAGACGGGCGGCGTTTCTGCCTGTACTAAACTCTCCGGCTTTAAGCACCGAACCGGGGCAGGTTCTTTATCTTTCCTACGGGGCAAACTACAAGCGAGAGAATTTATCGACCCGACCGAAAATCAGCTCCTGGGAAGCTGCTTCGGTTTCTAGACAATTTCGCCCAAATTCAGTTCCGGCTCCACTGGGCCCAACATCGCCCGGCAGCAGACGGTTTAAGGTTCGAGTTTTTCAGGCCAGGCCAGCAGCTGAATCCAGGACTGCCCTCCATGGTGCTGGGACGGGGGCAGAGTTGGGAGTCAGAGGTGGTAGGACCAAGCAGGGGGGAGTGAGGGGATTGGAAAGCTGGTAGTACCAAAGGGGGGGCACTTATTTCTGCCCCGCCCTCCCTCTTTCCCAGGCCAGGCTGCCTGCACTCCTGAGACATTATCTGGGGAGGTCACCTCCCAGCCCGCCGCCCCCCTCCCCCACTCCCAGGGGAGGACTTACCGGCTGGCGGGCGGTGGCTTCGCCCAGGGGACCTGGGGCTGCCCCATAGAGCCAGGAGGAGGAGGAGGAGGAGGAAGATTCTTCGTCCATGTCTGGGGGCGGAGAGGAGTGGGGTGAGATGGGGGGCTGGGCATGGCTCTCCCCTTCCCCACTAGAGCGCCACCCCTGGAACTCCCTGCTGCAGGAATGTGAACATGGCATGGGGGTGGGGGGATGGCGTGTCAAGCCTGGGCCAGGAGAATCGTATCAGACTCCCCTCCCCGCCTTCGTATTCCCCCCACATCCTCACTGCTCCTCCTGCCCCCCACTCACCATCCCCCAGGTAGCCGGTGCGACCCTCACGATGAGGGAAATCATACAGTGCCCGCGAGTACGTCGTGGTGGGGCTGGAGTCTGGGGGGCAGAGAAACGGGAAGGGTCAGTGGGGGGCACCTCCACGCCCCACCCCCAGAGCAGACAGGAACATTCAGACACCTCAGCCGCGGTACCCCAAGTCTGGAAAAACTCTGCTGGTGCCCTTCACTCCTGACCCGCAGCCCCCTGCTCACCCAGCCCTGCCCCCCCACAGGTGCCCCTCACTTTCGACCCGCAGCCCCCTCTCACCATCCGCCCCATAGCGGCGCCGCTCCTCCTGCTGCGGGTAGCTGTAAGATTCCCGGATGTAGGTCTCGGTGGTGCCAGGATCTGGGGGGCGGGAGGGAAGAGACACACAGAAATGGGGGCGGAGGTCAGTGGCTGCAGCTGCTGGCCGCTCCCCACCCCTCCTGGCCCCCCACTCACCTGAGTAGCCCCCCGGGGGTGACAGCTTGGTGCGCTGGCTCTCGTATTCGCAGATCTTCCTCTCGTACAGCTTCCGGGTCGATCCTGGGGGGCCAGGAGTGGGAGACAAGGTGGGCGTCAGGTGGGCCCCCATGGTGCCCTGCCCCTCCCCCACAAATTGCCTCCCCTTGCAGCACCCTAACTCCCCCCTCCCCATATACTCCCCACACAGCACTGCAACTCCCCCCCATTCCCCCGAAACCCTCCCCCCGCCGCGCCCCAACTCCCCCCATTCCCCCGAACCCCTCCCCCCGCCGCGCCCCAACTCCCCCCTCCCCCGAAACCCCTCCCCCACAGCACCTCAACTTCCCCCCTTCCCCGAACCCCCTCCCCCCGCCGCGCCCCAACTCCCCCCTCCCCATATACTCCCCCCACAGCACTGCAACTCCCCCCCATTCCCCCGAACCCCTCCCCCCGCGGCGCCCCAACTCCCCCCTCCCCCCGCCGCGCCCCAACCCCCCCCCCCGCCGCACCCACGACGGGCCCGGGCGGGATGCCGTAGCGCCGCAGCATGGCGATGAGCTCGGTGTCCGTCAGCCCCCGGTACCGCTCCATGGCCCGGCCGCGGGGGGGGGGGGGTCGGTATCGCGGTTCCGGCGCGCGGAGCAGGCCCAGGACAGGAGGCGCCAGCGGCGACGGGAAGTGACACGGGGGGCGGGGCCGGGCCTGGGCAACGCCCCGCCCATCTCACCCTGCCCCTAGCAACGCCCCTTCCAGTGCGCCCCGCCCCTAGCAACGGGCCCCCCGAGCCTAGCAACGCCCGTTCCAGGGTGCCCCGCCCCTGGCAACGCCCCGCCCATCTCTCCCCGCCCCTAGTAACGGGCCCCCGAGCCTAGCAACGCCCGTTCCAGGGTGCCCCGCCCCTAGCAACGGGCCCCCGAGCCTAGCAACACCCCTTCCAGTGCGCCCCGCCCCTAGCAACGGGCCCCCCGAGCCTAGCAAAGCCCGTTCCAGGGTGCCCCGCCCCTAGCAACGGGCCCCCCGAGCCTAGCAACACCCCTTCCAGTGCGCCCCGCCCCTAGCAACGGGCCCCCCGAGCCTAGCAACACCCCTTCCAGCGCGCCCGGCCCCTGGCAACGCCCCGCCCATCTCTCCCCTGTCCCTCTCGTAACGCCCCCCGCCCCCCCGGAGATCCCAGCGCGGTGGGGCGGCCGGAGGCCTAGTGCAAGAGTCTCCCCCCCAACCCCCGCCTGCCTCAGTTTCCCCACGTGGCTAGCTAGCTGCCGTGGGAGACCCGGCGCTGTCTGTGGCTCCTAATTCCTGCTGCCCCAGAGCTGGGGGGGGGTGCTGAGATCCAGCCGGGACGCCTGGGTCCCATCTGTGCTCTGGGAGGGAGTGGGTGGGGTCTCATGGTGGCGGGAAGGAGCGTGGGGAGGGGTGGAAGCCAGGACGCCTGGGTTCCCTGGGCGCTGGGGGGCTGGGAGCCCGGACGCCTGGGTTCCCTGGGCGCTGGGAGCCCGGACGCCTGGGTTCCCTGGGCGCTGGCAGGGCGGGGGGCTGGGAGCCCGGACGGCTGGGTTCCCTGGGCGCTGGCAGGGCGGGGCGCTGGGAGCCCGGACGCCTGGGTTCCCTGGGCGCTGGCAGGGCGCTCCTCCCACGCCCTCGGGAGGAAGCAGACTCATCGCTTTGCGCGGGGCGGTTTCGGTTTCCCCGAGGAGGAGGAACCGGCCCCCGCCCCCACAGATGACAAGTGACCTGCCCTCAGCCCTCCCTGGCACCGCCCCAAGGAGCTCACACAGCACCGGGGAGTAACTAAGGAGATACCTACCAGCCGAGCTATCTGCACACAACAGGGGAAACTGAGGCACATAGCCAGAGAGAGGCTTAACTCCAGTCACTTGGCAGGTGAGTGCTGAAGAACCCAGGAGTCCTGGCTCCCAACCCCCCCTGCTCTAACCAGCAGACCCCACTCCCCTCCCAGAGCCAGAGAGAGAACCCAGGAGTCCTGGCTCCCAACCCCCCCTGCTCGAACCAGCAGACCCCACTCCCCTCCCAGAGCCCGAGAGAGAACCCAGGAGTCCTGGCTCCCAGCCCCCCCTGCTCTAACCACTAAACCCCACTCCCCTTCCAGACCCAGACAGAAAGCCCAGGAGTCCTGGCTCCCTGCTCTACCCCTTCCACGGGGTCCCTGTATAAACAGCCCCTGTGCTCCACCCCAGAGGCAGCCACATCACTGGCTTCTGCTCACACACCTCTTCCTCCCCAGCCATGCTGGCCCCCCAAGATTTCCAAACCTTCGTCTTCTTCGACCTGGAGACCACCGGCCTGCCCCGGGACCGCCCCCGCATCACGGAGCTGTCTCTCTTCGCCCTGCACCGTCACTCCCTCCTGCAGCGTCCCCCGCAGGACGCCCCTGCCGGCACCCCCTGGCTGCCCCGTGTCCTGGACCAGCTGACCCTGTGCATCGACCCCCAACAGCCCGTCACCCCGGAAGCCGCCCGGATCACGGGGCTGAACCAGCAGGACCTGGAGGAGAACGGGAAGCGGGGCCTGGACCAGGCCGTGGCACAGGCCCTAGAGGGGTTCCTAGCCCGCCAAGCCCCCCCGCTCTGCCTGGTGGCCCACAACGGCTTCAGCTACGACTTCCCCCTGCTGCGGACGGAGCTGGCGCGCGTGGGGGTCGAGCTGCCCCCTGCCACCGGCTGCCTGGACACCCTGCAGGCCATGAAGAAGCTGGGCCTGGGGGGCGAGGGGGGGTACAGCCTGGGGGCGCTCTTCCGGGGGCTCTTCGGGAGGGACCCCGACGGGGCACACTCGGCCGAGGGAGATGTCCGCACCCTGATCGCCATCTTCCTTGCTAGGGCGCCACAGCTGATGGGCTGGGCGGCGGGGAATGCCCGGGACTGGGGGGACGTGACCCCCATGTACCTCCCCACCACGCAGTGAGCATCCTGCACTGGGAGGGGAGTGGGGTTGGAGCCTGGACTCCTGGGTTCTCTTCCGGCTCTGGGAGGGGAGTGGGGTCCGGTGGTTAAAGCAGGGGGGGCTGGGAGTCAGGACTCCTGGGTTCTCTCTCGCGGGCTCTGGGAGGGGAGTGGGGTCTAGTGGTTAGAGCAAGGGAGCTAGGAGCCAGGACTCCTGGGTTCTCTCTCTGGCTCTGGAAAGGCAGTGGGTTCTGGTGAGTTAGAGTGGGGATGTGGGGCTGGGGGCCCGGACTCCTGGGTTCCCTGCGGACACCTCTCTCCATTCATTAGCCCATCCAGGGATCTGGGGTGAGATAATGAAATTATTTTAGTGAGCAACTGATTTGAATGGCGGGGGGAAGCTCCCCCACCCATTTTTCCTGTTAATAAAGACACTCCACTCTCTGAGCCGCATGCTTTGCTGAGTTGAACCTTTGCGTTGGGTTTGGGGCCCTGGGGGAAATCGGAGTGCAGGTGTCCAGCATGTGACTGTCACCGCAAAAGACTGCCGTTCCCAGGTCCACCAGCAGAGGGCAAATGGTCCCTGTATTAACAGCCCCTGCGCCCCACCCCAGAGGCAGCTGCATCTCCCTGCTGGTATAAAACCTCCACCCCAGAAGCCACCGCACCCCAGCCCTGGAAATCAGACTGGAGAAGCATTGAAAGGTTTTTCCTTCTTTCTCTTTTTATTTGGTTTTTGTTCTCTATATTTCTGGGGGGGGGGGGCCGCTGGCGGGATGGGGGGGCTTCGCTGGTATATTAGCGTGTCCTCGTCTTTACTTTGTCGCCGTCAGTTTTCTTTTGGCAGAGATGGGAGGAAAAATAAATCTCACGACACCGAGCAAGGGGGCCTGAACGAACGAACCAAAACTCACGAGCACAGCACGACTTGGAGTGCAGACATGGCATATAGAGATATATAGGCAGTGCTTCCGGGGGGGGGGGGCAGGGGCGATGGGGGGCTGGATGGGGGGCGCTAAGAGGGGAAGGGATGGAGACAGTGGGGGGGCAGGGAGAAATAGACGATGTGTGGGGATGGATGGGGTAGATAGGTGGGGGGTGGGTGGGGATACATAGATATCGGGATAGATAAAGAAGGGTGTATGGGGATGGATAGATAGATATGGGGGTGGATGGGGATAGATAAAGTGGTGGATGAGGATAGAGGGGGTGTACAGGGATGGATAGATAGATATGGGGGGATGCCTAGATACGGGGTGGATGGGGACAGATAGATACGGGGGTGGGGATAGATAGAGGGGGTTTACGGGGATGGATAGATAGATATGGGGTGTACGGAGATGGATAGATAGATATGGGAAGATGGATAGATAGATATGGGATGGGTGGGGATGGATAGTGGCGGTGTAGGGGGATGGATAGATACAAGATGGATGGGGATAGATAGATACAGGGGAATGGATAGATAGAGGGGGTGTATGGGGATGGGTAGATACAGGACGGATGGGGATGGATAAATAGATATGGGGAGGATGGATAGATAGATATGGGGTGTACGGGGATGGATAGATAGATATGGGGGGATAGATACAGGGTGGATGGGGATGGATAAATAGATATGGGGAGGATGGATAGATAGATACGGGGAGTATGGGGATGGATGGATAGGTATGGGGGGATGGATAGATAGATACGGGATGGGTGGGGATGGATAGTGGGGGTGTAGGGGGATGGATAGATACAAGATGGATGGAGATAGATAGATACAGGGGGATGGATAGATAGAGGGGATGTATGGGGATGGGTAACTAGATACGGGGAGGATGGATAGATAGATACGGGGTGTACGGGGATGGATAGATTGATATGGGGGATAGATACGGGGTGGATGGGGATGGATAAATAGATATGGGGAGGATGGATAGATACATATGGGGAGTATGGGGATGGATGGATAGATATGGGGGGGGATAGATAGATATGGGGTGGATGGGGATGGATAGATAGATATGGGGGGATGGACAGATATATAGAGAGGGTGTACAGGGATTGGTAGATAGATATGAGGGGATAGATACGGGGTGGATAGGGATGGATAGATAGATACGGGGGGATGGATAGATAGAGGGAGTGTAGGGGGTAGATACAGGGTGGGTGGGGATGGATAGTGGGGGTGTAGGAGGATGGATAGATAGATACGGGGCGTGGGGATGGATAGTGGGGGTGTAGGGGGATGGCTAGATAGATACGGAGGGATGGGGATGAATAGTGGGGTGTAGGGGATGGATAGATAGATACGGGGTGGATGGGGATGGATAAGGGGGTGTATGGGGATGGACAGATAGATATGAGGGGATGGATAGATAGATACGGGGTGGATGGGGATGGATAGATATATAGATACAGGGGGGATGGATAGATACAGGGTGGGTGGGGATGGATAGTGCGGGTGTAGGAGGATGGACAGATAGATACGGGGGGATGGGGATAGATAAGGGGGTGTAGGGGATGGACAGATAGATATGAGGGGATGGATAGATATATAGATACAGGGGGGATGGATAGATAGAGGGAGTGTAGGGGGATAGATAGATACAGGGTGGGTGGGGATGGATAGTGGGGGTGTAGGAGGATGGATAGATAGATACAGGGCGTGGGGATGGATAGTGGGGGTGTAGTGGGATGGATAGATATGGGGGGTGGGATAGATAAGGGGGGTGTACGGGGATGGATAGATAGATACGGGGGGGATGGGGATGGATAGATAGATAGATAGATACAGGGAAGATGGATAGATAGATAGTGGGGGTGTAGAATTCAGGGAGCCAGTGGGAATCGGTGGGCAGGGAAGAGATGGATGGATCGAGGGCTATATAGATACTCTGTCCCCAGCCCCCTGGGTTCTACAGCACCCTCCCCACACCCCCCCCAGTGGAAATCGGGCTACCATGGGAAGACCCCAGGCTGCCCCACCACGACTGGTCACTGCGGCAGGGGCGCGGATTGGGGGTGACGGGTACTGATTGGGGGTGGTGCCCCTCCCCCGCTTCCTAGAGTCCCCCCTCGGCGTGACACCGTCCCAGCGGGGAATGGGGTGGGAATGGAGGCCCTAAATTACCCCCCCAGCATCCCCCACATTCCCTTCCTCCAGCCCCTGCCCTGTTACCCCACTCAGCTCATCCCCCAAACATGCTGTACCCCCCAAATCTCCCCCAAGCTGCTGATCCCCCTGAACCCTGAAATCTCCCCCACAGCCAGCAAACGAGATCTGACCTCCCCCTAAAGTGGGGTGCAGGGCACAGCTATCTATAGCCAGGAACCGGGGGGGGTGGAGGGTGAGGAGGGCACAGAGTTAGCTGTGCCCAGGGGATGGGGGCATTGCGGGGAGAGTAGAGGTGGGGGAGTGCACAACTGGCTAGAGTGGGAGGTGAAAGGGCAGGACGTGGGGTGCTGGGGGCAGTGCAGGAGTTGGGGGGCAGGGAGGTGGGGGTATACAGCTGTCAGCTCTCGGGTTGGGGTGCTGCGGGAGGTTGGGGGGCACACAGCTATCTAGAGTTGCATTTTCTCATATATATATATATATATATATAATATATATAAACAGCACAAACATTTACACTCATCCTGGGGCCCCCCACCAGCCCCTCACATGAGGGGACATGGGGGGGGGCGGGACAGGCGTCATCTCCTCACAACGCCCCCTGCGGGGGGAGAGACCTGGACGGGGGGGGGAGAGAAAGAGAAAAACAGGGGAGGGGTCATTAATAAGCACACACAGAGCGAGCACCCCCTGCTGGCCAGGCACCCACATCGTGGCTTGCCCCCCCTCCGCACTTCACTCACTGGGGTTCTATCCTGGCTCGGGGCGGTGGTGTCTGGTGGTTAGATCGGGGGGGGGGGGGCTGGGTGCCAGGACTCCTGGGTTCTCTCCCTGGCTCTGGTAGGGGAGGGGGGGGTAGTCAGTTAGAGCGGGGGCGGGGCTGGGAGCCAGGACTTTTGGGTTCTCTCCCCAGCTCTGGGAGGGGAGTGGGGTCTGGTTGTTAGAGCAGTGGGGTCTGGGAGCCAGGACTCCTGGGTTCTCTCCCCGGCTCTGGGGGGTGGGGAATGGGGTGCAGTGGGTCAGACCCAGTTCCTGCTATGAAATACAGGGTGCTAAAACAATTATAAGGCAATCCCCCACCCAGCGCACCATTCCCCTTCTTCGAGGGGTGAGGGGTCCATGTGGGTCCAGCTTGACTCTGCCGACCCCGTCCTGCACTCTGCAGCAGGCACCCCCAATTATAACAACACAGCAGAGGGCACAAGATCTCTGACTAAACAGCTCTCCCCAGAAGCAGCCGCATCTTGGTGCTGGGCGCCCTGTATAAACAGCACCTGTGCCCCACCCCAGAGCAGGGCCAGTGCAAGGATGTTTTGCACCTTAGGCAAAACTTCCACCTTGCACCCCCCCTGTTCCCCCCACCCTGAGGCGCCCCCCCCCCCAGCAGCTCCCCACCTCCACCCTGAGACACCCCCCGAAGCTGTGGCAGCTCCCCCCCTCCACCCTGAGACACCCCCCAACCCATGGCAGCTCCCCCCCTCCGCCCTGAGACACCTCCCCAACCCGTGGCAGCTCCCCCCCTCCGCCCTGAGACACCTCCCCAACCCGTGGCAGCTCCCCCCCCCGCCCTGAGGCACCCCCCATGTGGCAGCTCCCCACCTCCCACTCTCCGCCCTGAAGCACCCCCCTCCTGCCCCAATTCAGCCCTGCTCTGCCTCCTCGTTGAGCACGCCATCGCCAATCAGCTTAGGCACCGCAAGCCTGGGAGGTAGGAGAAATGAAGCAGCCACGGCGTGCTCGGGGAGGAGGCGGGGCAGGGGTGAGCTGCGGCGGGGAGTTCCCATGCGTGCCGCCCTCCCCTTACTTGCTGCTGGCGGCCCTCCCCGCGCTCCCCTGCCCCAGCTCCCTCTGCCTAAATGCCGGCGGCGACTGGGGCGGCCGAAGATCTGAAGAAAATGGCGCCCCTCAAATCCCAGCGCCCTAGGCGACCGCCTAGGTCGCCTAAATGGTTGCACTGGCCCCACCCCAGAGATGGCTGCATCTCCCACATTTTTATGCCCTTCCGCTCTCCAGGTGGCCCCACTCTGCTCAGTGGTGTCTGCCCACACACTGCTGTTCTCATGGGGGGAGGGCACAGCCTGCTGCCTGGTGAAGGGGGCGGGATTTGGCTCAGGACCGAGGATCTGTGGGGTTTCTGGTGCCTGGCCCTGAGACTCAGGCCGATGCAGGGTCAAGATACAAAGTGGTCATGGTCCCACCCCAGCGCGGTGGGTCTCCTAAATACCAGCTCACACCACAGCCCCTGAGGGCCCAAGCGGATTAATTTATGGATTGCCACAGGGCCACGAGCCGCTGCTTTGCCTCCACCTGGCCGCTGAGACATTAACAGAATAGCTGGCGGCTGTTACGAGACTCTTAACATTACCCAATACAGCAGGGAAAAGAGGGCAGTGGAGCAAACACGGTGAGCGGGGAGTGTAAGGGGAAAATAGTGAAACCGTGGGGCTTAACCGCCGGGGAAAGGCTGTTGTGTTGAGACTGATTTCTTAAGGCTGAAGCGAAGAAAGACGACTACACCTTGCTGTCAAACAAGCTTATGCTCTCTGGGCGAGGCGGTGAATAAAAGGGAGTAAACCATTACAAGGACGCTTGGTCGAAACAGAGTAATCAGCAGCGTCACCGACCCAGCAGGGCCCAGATCAGTTCAGCGGGACGTCCCGAGCTCCTGCCGAGGTCAGGAGAAAAGACTGGCAGGACGTATAGGAAACGGGGTGTCACCGTTAGCCATGGAGGGTGAGGGAGAAGGGCTGGAAGGCCCCGGAGGCAACGGGGAGCTGGCACACAAATAATGCTGTGGCCTGACCCAGCGCCTCCGGCAAGGTGGGTCGCACACAGGGGCTGGAAGACGCTGGCTCTGGCTGCGAGGCCGCCTCGGCCCTTGGTTGCATGGCCTCTCACTTCAGCTGGCCTGGCCGTCTCTAATCTTCACGGGCCTGGCCCAGACCAGCACCTCCAAGAAGAGGAACCGGCTTGGGGCACCCAGCCGGGCCCCTGCCTGAAAACGACCAGACCGTGTCCCCGATTCCTGCTGTGAACAGTAACCGAGCTAACGACGGGCGGGTCCTCGTAGGGCCATAGACGAGCGTCGTGTCTCGTCCGCCCGCAGAGACCGGGCCAATCAAAGCCGTTCCCCGCCCCGTCTTGTCTGGCTAGTGTCCTGGGGCCAACACAGCCACACCACGGACAGGAGTGAATGGGGGGCGGGGCCTTGGCAGAAAGAGGCGGGGCAGGGTCTTGGCCTCAGGTGAAGGGGTGAGGTGGGGGGCAGGACATCAGGAAGCAGGGGCGGGGTCTTGGGAGCATGGTGGGAGGCAGGGCCATGGTTTGGGCACCTGTGGCCCCTCCCACTTTCAGGGTGCTCCCTGGTATCAAAAGGGGAGAGAGACACGGCTCTGACCCCCAATATATTAAAGTAGCTTTTGTCCGCGCGGCCCACGGAACTCAAGGTGCATTTTGCCGAGAGTCGTTCCAATAATGCGCAAGTGATAGAAATGTGGCTAGAGACCAGGTACAAATGTCCGACGACAGTGGCCAGCAGAGGCAGACAGCCTGGGGATGAAATCTTAGGGTACGAACGACACAAATCTGAGGGGTGTTTGCACCTGTAGGAACAGTCTGAGGTTTACAGCTCTCTGTCCGCAGAAGAGGCCACGCTGCTGGTTCTCCGCCCTGGATCGACGGAGCTCTGTCTGTCTGTATTTAGGCTCATTTGATCTTCAACCAGCATTTCTGGAGCGTTGAGTTTGCTGCTCAAAGCTGCGGGAGGGGTGGCCAGCCCGCTGGGGAACTGAAAACGAGCAGGACAAATTGGAGAACGGGGCTGAATGCAACATGACATTGAAACCGAGCCGAGTCCCATGCCAGGGGGCATCGTCAGCTAATGAGTGGGACGGCTGAAGAGGATCTGGAGCTTAGAGCAGCTCACAGATTGAAGCAGACCCTGCCACAGGATGCGGCTGCGAAAACGCTGAAGATCATTCTGGGTGCGTTGGCCAGAGGGTCGTACATCAAACATGGGCCGGGGGTGGGGGATGTCTTTGTCCCGATGGTCTCGGCTCTGGGGAACGCTGGCCCCGCAGATGAGCATCAATGAGCCGTGTTCAATCCAAGGCATTTCGACCGCGGGGTCACCACCTGCCCGGGGTGAAAGGTCGGTCGCAACACAGAGGTTGGACTTTGGTCCAGAACAGGTCCCACCCTCCTCTTTTTTGGTAGCGAGATGCCTTGGGAAGCAACTTAACACGACAACAGATCTGGTCTGTGGAGCGAGAAAAGCTAACGCAGGCAAAACACCAGAGCACTAAGAAATATAAATCATGACCGGGACATTCGCCTCCTCTGCAAATATAACACTGGCTTGGCTCCTGGATGCTGGTGACCTGAAACTAATTAATCAGGACACGTAAGTGTCAGTTCACGCGCTTTAAAGACTGTCCCGGGTCCCCGGGTGGGTCTTTGTTCTGTAGCGGGTGCCACTCGAGATTGCGGGAAAGTTTCTCCCAAACGGAACAAGTTCCTCTTGACTGTGAACCATCCCGCCAGGCTTAACAGTTTCTTCTGGCCTCGCCAGCTCCAGGTGAGGATAATTCACCACTGGAACAATTTCTCAAGGCTCGCAGTGGATTCTCCATCCTGGGCAATTTTAAAATCAAGATCTAAAAGATGGAATGATTCGGAGGACGTCCTGTGTGATACAGGACTAGATAATCCTGACGGTCCCTTCTGAGAATCGGTAACAGACCCAAAGAAGCACCAGTTTACGATGTGATCTGTTGGAACTCCTCGCCTCATGATTTTTTTGCCTGAGGTTTTAGGAGAAGTCAGTATAGCGCCAGGGAAGGAGGAGAAAGGCTACAGGTGAGACACAGGAGGACAGAGTAGATGAATCTATCATGAGGAAGTAGGTTAAAAGGTTGATGGGAACAAGACCTTGCTGTCTTCTGTTGAGATCTGGATTCTTTTTCCTCGATTGTGTTAGCAACACCAGATTTGATAAGCAACTGACACAAGTGAGGGACTATTCTGCGGGTCTCTTAGTCACAAAAAGCTAAACAAAGTCACCTTCCCAGGCTGGCGATGGAGGATACGTGTTACTTGTCCCTGTGTGTTATTTGATTCTGGAAAGGTGGAGGGATGTATCGACCAGCTGCCTGGCTTCTGTTATACCAAATCACAGCGCGACACCACGTTTGCCTTCGTCTGTCGTGCACTATTCGTTGCTGTTGTTATGCATAGCTAATAAAGCGCCATAAAATTAAATTCGATGCTCCCGTCCTTTTTTCTAGCAAAGCAATGAAAATGGAACGACCTCGAGAAAGGCGATACACAGAATTAGGTAATATGGGATTTGGCAGAATCCGATTTTTTTAAAATATAATTTTGATGGACAATATTGATGGTTATTTTTACCTATTTAAATTTTCACCACTGTGCAAAATTATGGGTTTTAAGCAATTTTTCAACCCAGTGTAACCTTCACAGCTAAACTGATGGGTTTTAAGCATTGGTAGTTTTAAATGTTATTGATTGAAATTTTAGCAGCCGTCCCCCGCATATGGGTGTCAAGCAATTTTTTGATTTTCACAGATTTAAATTTTCACAGCCGTCCACACTTACTGGTTTTAAGCACTTTTTTTTTTAATTTTTACCAATTTCAATTTTCACCATCAGCCTGAGGGAGTTTAATCTTTTCACTGATGTAAATTTTCACAGTGGTGCACAATTATGGGCTTTAAGCACATTTTTTATTTTTCCTAATTTAAATTTTCACCATTAAAATTGTGGGTTTAAGCATTTTTCCAATGTCCATCCATTTAAATGGTCATAGCTGTGCAAAATGATGGGCTTTACGCTCTTTTTTAAAACAGCTGAAATTATGGGTTTGAAGTACTTTTTCCCATCTACATTTTCACGGCTGTGTCAAATTCTGGGTTTTAAGCATTTGATTTTTCCTGATTTCAATTCTCTCAGTTGCAGGAAATTCCGGGGACAGGTCAAACAATGAGAAGGGGAAAAACAACTATTTCGTGATACCGGATGTTGAAATTCAGAAAGGTGTAAGAGGAACCCTTTATACGGGAGGAACCACGTCTGTATCAGCAGTGCAGGTCAGAATATACAACGTAAGTGGTAAATCAATCTCTCCTTCTCAAGCAGCGTTTCTCTTGCTTTGCCCCGTACACATTTTGATTCTTGAGGGACATACTGAGTTTGTTTGTTCGGTTCGTTTGGCTCCAATGAGATAAAAACCTACCCTTCTCAGTTTGCTTATAGATTCATGGATTTCGGGGCCAGAATGGTCCAGTGTGAATATCAACTCTGAACTCCCGTATCACCCAAGCCGCAGAACAGCTGCCAAATAATCCTAAATTGATCTTTCAGAACTAGGGTGACCAGACAGAAAGCGTGAAAAATCGGGATGGGGGTGGGGAGTAATAGGAGCCTCTATAAGAAAAAGACCCCGAAATCGGGACTGTCCCTATAAAATCGGGACATCTGGTCCCCGAGTTAGAACGTCCCAGCTTGACTGAAAAATCGCCTGTGATGGACAATCCACCGTGACCCTCGGTCACATTGTTCCAGTGGTGAATTACACCCACCGTTAAAGATGGACACCTGATTTCCAGGCTGAATTTTTCAGCTTCATCTTCCAGCCACTGGACTGTCTTAGACCTTTGAGGGCTAGACGGGAGAATCCATTATTAGATATTTCTTCCCCCGGGAGACACTTCGAGACAGGATCAATTCACCCCTTCACCTGCCCTTTGTTCAGCTAAACAGCGGGAGCTCCTGGCGTCTCTCGTTCTCAGGCAGCGATTCATTCTCGTGGTTCTTCTCTGAACCCTTCCCCAATTGATCCACATCCTCCTTGACCTGCGAGCACCGGAACTGGACCCGGGATCCCAGCAGCGGTCGACTCACCTCTCTGCTCCCACTCGAGTTGCCTGTTTACACACCCCAGGATCGCCCTAGTTCTTGGGGCCCCACGTCCCCCACACTCCCCAAATCCTGCTTCCCAGGACAGATGCCCCCCCGAAGTCTGTAAGTCCGGCCTGCGTCCACACAACACAACCCCCCATCCCTGCACCCCACTTTAACTCACCTGCCTACATCTGGTTGGAGAAGGAAGTGGGGGCGGCCTGGCCGTACCCCCCCTGCTGGCCATAGGGGTCGGGCTGCCCGTAGCCCTGCTGGTTATACTCTGGCTGGTAGCCACCCTGCTGGCCGTACGAATCCTGCTGCACGTAGCCAGATCCCTGGTTGTAGGAGTCGGCGTAGGCGTCCGGAGCCGGCTGCTTCTCCGGGGCGGCAGGTGGGTACTTGGCAAAGGGGGCGCTCCAACCCGTCTCCTTAAACACGAACCAGAGATTCCCTGTCCACAGCACCAGGTTCAGGAAGCCAAAGACCTGGGTGGCGGGGGAGGCAGAGAGAGGGAAGGAAGGGTTAATGCACAGCGAGGACGGGGTCCCGTCTGGGGGGCGCCGGCTCCTACCCGGCCCCAGGGCAGGGACTGGCTGGCTCAGGGGGGTGGGGAATGGGGAAGGCGCCTGTCCCCTCTGGGGGGTGCTGAATCCCATGTGGCCCCAGGGCAGTGACTGGCTGGCTTGGGGGTGGGGAATGGGGCAGGCGCCTGTCCCCTCTGGGGGGCGCCGGCTCCTACCCGGCCCCAGGGCAGGGACTGGCTGGCTCAGGGGGGTGGGGAATGGGGCTGGGGCCTGTCCCCTCTGGGGGGCGCTGGCTCCCATCAGCCCCAGGGCAGGGACTGGCTGGCTGGGGGGCAGGGAATGGGGCTGGCGCCTGTCCCCTCTGGGGTCGCCGGCTCCCCTCAGGGGGTCTGGCTGGCTGGCGATGGCTCTCACCACAGAGGTGTTGAGCCCCGAAATGACAGGGTCCTTCAGCTCTTTGCACGTGTTCCCCTCTTTCTTGCAGACATCCAGCCCCTCGATCACGTTGTTGGGGTCCGTGGCCAGCTTGACGTCGGAGAGACCCTTGGCCCAGGCGCACGAGCTCACCAGCCACATGAAGGCGAAGACAGCGGTGACGACGAAATCCTGGGGAGAGCGTGGGGTTAGCCCCCAGCCCAGCCCCCCGTGACACAGCCCCTCCTGCCCTGGCCCTGCCCTTGGCCCCGCCCCTCCTAACCAGCCCCCTGCCCGGCCCCCCGTGACACAGCCCCTCCTGCCCTGGCCCTGCCCTTGGCCCCGCCCCTCCTAACCAGCCCCCTGCCCGGCCCCCCCGTGACACAGCCCCTCCTGCCCTGGCCCTGCCCTTGGCCCCGCCCCTCCTAACCAGCCCCCTGCCCGGCCCCCCCGTGACACAGCCCCTCCTGCCCTGCCTCTGCCCTGCCCCCAGCCCCGCCCCTCCTAACCAGCCCCCTGCCCAGCCCCCCACAGGACGGCCCCTCCTGCCCTGCCCCCGGCCCCGCCCCTCCTAACCAGCCCCCTGCCCGGCCCCCCCTCAGGACAGTCCCTCCTGCCCTGCCCCTGCCCTGCCCCCGGCCCCACCCCTCCTAACCAGCCCCCTGCCCAGCCCCCGGCAGAACAGCCCCCTGCCTGCCCCAGCCCGCCCCGCCCAGCCCTGCCCCAAGCTTCATCCCAGCCCCTCCCGCAGTGCAGCCCCTCCTGCCCTGCCCCAGCCCTGCCCCAGGCACAGCCCCCTGCCCTGCCCCCCGCCCCGCCCCTCCTAAAAAGCCCCCTGCCCGGCCCCCCAGAGGACATCCCCTCCTGCCCTGCCCCTGCCTTGCCCCTGGCCAAGCCCCTCCTGCCCTGCCTCTGCTCTGCACCAACCCCTCCCCTGCTCTGCCCCTGGCCCAGCCCCTTCTGCCCTGCCCCTGCCCTGCCCCCACCCCCCCCCCAGCCCAGCCCCTCCTGCCCTGCCTCTGGCCCCGCCCCTCCTGCCAGTCCTCTGTCCAGCCCCCAGCCCTGCCCCTACCCAGCCCTGCCTGGCCCCCTGCAGCACAGCACCCCCCAGTGTCTCGCTCTGCCTGCCCAGGGAGAGCGCCCCCTGCCCTGCCCCCAGCCCCGCCCCCTGCCCCATGGTGCCCCCCAGCACCTGGCCCTGCCTGCCTGGGGAGAGCGCCCCCTGCCCAGCCCCCAGCCCTGCCCCCTGCAGCACAGAGCCCCTCAGCACTTGGCCCTGCCTGGCCCCCCGCCCCCCTCTGCACCCCACACTCACGATCATGGGGCCCTTGTTGTTCTCCCGGTACTTGTTCTCCATGAAGAGGTAGACGACGGTGGCAGCCAGCGAGTACAGGAAGGCGAAGACGGCGATGGTAACGAAGAATTCGGCAGAGGAGGAGTAATCCCCAATGAGGAAAACCTTCTCCACCTTGGTCCCCTTGCAGGCTGGGACGTCGAAATAGACCTGGTGGAGTCTTGAGGGAGAGGGTTGGGGGCGGGGGGGAGATGAGGCAGGGGGCTCAGTCATAGAGAAGGTCCCAGTCCGTATCCTGTATGTATAGTCCAGACCTCCCAGGAATAGAGCCCAGTGTCAATCCTGACCGCTTGTGCAAAGACAAAGGTAGTCTGTAGACAGAATACAGCCCCGGTCTGGGTAGGAGGTGTCAGTTCATATATAGCAAATATCGACCAGTTTTCTATAGCAGATGCTGGTCAATATGCTGGATATACTGCCCAGACCTCCCAGGAATACCACCCAATGTCAGTCATGGCAACTAACAAAAGACAAAGACTGTCTGTATACAGAATACTGCCCAGTCTATGTAGGAGATGCCGGTCCATATATGGACCAGGTCTGCGTAGGAGGTACTGGGCCATGTACTTCTTAAATATAGCCCAGACCTCCAGGAATAGGGCCCAATGTCATCCTGACCACTAATACAAAGACAAAGGCTGTATGTTTAAAGAATACAGCCCCATCTGTGTAGGAGGTATCAGTCTGTGTATAGTAACTATGGACCAGGGCTGTGTAGGAGATGCTGGTCCATATACTGCACATACATAGCCCAGACCTCCTATGAACAGCACACAATGTTAACCCTGACAAGGGTAGACTGTATACAGAATACTGCCTGGTCTGTATAGGTGGTGCCGGTCCATATATGGGTTAAACATACCAGATCTGTATAAGAGATTCCAGTTTATACACTGTATGTACAGCTCAGACCTCCCAGGAATAGCGACCCTTATGAGTCCTGATTGCAACTCAAAACTGAGAGCAGGCCATGCAAAAAATACAGCCCTGGTCTGTACAGAAGGAACCACATCGTATGTTCTAGAAATACAGCCTGGGCTCCCCAGAGACAGAGCCCAGAGCACATCCTGATTTCTACCTGAAAGTCAAGGGCAGGAGTCTGCACATGGAATACAGGCTCGCTCTGCTTAGGAGGCACCAATCCATATACCATATATATAGCCCAGTCTGCCAAGGAGATGCTGGTCCATATACTTACTATAAATACATCCCTGGAATAGTGCCTAGCGTAAAGCCTAATGCCCATCTCAAAGACAAAGGTCCTCTGTATACAGAATACAGCCCTGGGCTGTGTAGGTGGTGTTGGTCAAAATACTGAATATACAGTCCAGGCTTCCCAGGAATAGTTCCTAGCATTAATCCTGACTGCAAAGTCAAAGTCAAGGGCAATCTGTATATAGAATACAGCCTGGCAATAAGGTGTCCGGCGAGCATAATTCACCATTGGAACAACTGACCAAGGCGATGCTGGTCCATAATGAAGAAAGTCCCAGCCTGTATACGAGGTGCCAGTTGATATGCTGAATACACAGCCCAGGCCTCTATGAGCCAAAGTCAGTGTGAATCTCAGCTGCTGTCCCATCCCAGTCCTTACCCATCAAAATTCTCCTGGTCCCTATGCAGCGTAATGGCCGGTCCCGATGCAATATAACGCCCAGCTCACCTGAACGGGTAGCCAAACTCCACTTCGATGTTCAGGTCGCTCTCGCTTCTATTCACACACTCAACACTGAGGCGAAATTCCCCGCTGTAGGTCCCGCAGGTGGCAAACGCAAAGATAGCAAAAAGCTGAGGAGCGAGATGGGGCGGGTGAGACCACAGGTGGCGCTGTGGAGTGTGGGGCAGGAGCGCGGCCTGGGGGGGGGAGCTCCCGGCTACTCCGGCCTCTCCTGGACGGGGTCGCTGTGGGGAGCGGGATGGGAGCGCCGGCTGGTGCCAGGATTAATAACCCCACCTCGGGGACGGGGAGGAGGGTGGAGCAGAGAGGAATTGTGGGTAATTATAGAGGGTTAGCTGGGTCCCGCCCCCTCTAATCCCCCCCGAGCGCTGGGACGAGATAAGAACCTGTCTGACCCAATTGTCCATCTGTCTGCATCGGCCGCACTCCTCCATCCCCCACCCCCCCTGGGAGCTGGAAGTGGAAAGTGGGTGGGGGGATACTGTGGATAGGCCCACGCGGCCATTCTGGGGGGCAGATACCAGGTTGCCTGGGCTCGTGGGTCTGATCCTGGGGCGAATGACTCCAGAACCAGGAGGATCCACGGGCCCTGGAATCGTTCCCCAACCAGTTGGGTAAATGGGTCCATAATATGGCAGAAATGTCAAGCGAATGGGTCTGGAATCACTCCAGAACCAGCAGGGGAAGGGCTGTGAGCTGCTCCAGAACTGGAGGGGGTGGGGGAATCGGGAGCCACTCCAGAACCAGTGGGGGTTCGGTCGGGAGCAGCTCCAGAACTAGCAGGGTAGGGTAGGGGGTCAGAAACTGCTCCAGAACAGACAGGATGGGTTAGAGGATCTGGAACTGCTCCAGAACAGGCAGAGCAGGATAGGGGTCTGGAACTGCTCCAGAACAGGCAGAGCAGGATAGGGGTCTGGAACTGCTCCAGAACGGGTAGGGTAGGGTAGGGTAGGGATCTGGAACTGCTCTAGAACTGGCAGGGTGGGGTAGGAGGTCAGAAACTGCTCCAGAACAGACAGGATGGGTTAGAGGATCTGGAACTGCTCCAGAACAGGCAGAGCAGGATAGGGGTCTGGAACTGCTCCAGAACAGGTAGGGTAGGATAGGGGTCTGGAACTTCTCCGGAACGAGAGGGTAGGATAGGGGTCTGGAACTGCTCCAGAACTGGCAGGATTAGGGGTCTGGACTCTCTCATTCTGTCTCTGAGTTTCTCCGTCTGGTTTCCCCAAATCTGATGGGGGAAACGAGATCTGATAACCCGTTCTTCCTGCATCTCCTTCCTCCGGTCCTCCAGCCCCTCCCACGTACACTAGCTCTGCAGGGGGACAGGGAACGGGGCACGGGCCTGTCCCCTCTAGGGGGCGCTGGCTCCACACCCTAGGCCAGCTCCCAGGCAGTACAGATGGGACCCCCCAACTCCAGCGTCCTGGGAGCCAGTTCTGGGGGACTCACCCATTCCAGCAGTTTCAGAAACCCCAGCGGCTCCTTGAGCATCCGGAATTGCCCCCCAGCCACTACCTGTCAATCAAGGTGGAGAGAGAGGGGGCAGGGGCAGGGGGTGATATTAAAATATCTTACATCCCATCTATTCCTGACCCTGTTCCCAGAGCTGGGGAGACAATCCAGGAGTCCGGGCTCCCAGCCCCACCTGCTCTAACCACCAGCCCCCACTCCCTTCCCAGAGCCGGGGAGAGAACCCAGAAGTCCTGGCTCCCAGCCCTCCCTGCTCTAACCACCAGGCCCCACTCTCTTCCCAGAGCCAGGAGAGAACCCAGAAGTCCTGACTCCCAGCCCCCCTGCTCTAACCACTAGCCCCCACTTCCCTCCCAGAGCTGGGGAGAGAACCCAGGAGTCCGGGCTCCCAGCCCCCCTGCTCTAACCACTAGCCCCCTACTCCCCTCCCACAGCTGGGAGAGAACCCAGGAGTCCGGGCTTCCAGCCCCCCTGCAGCCTGGGGAGCGACCCCAGCACAAGACGGTTATTGAAGATCACAACTTCCTACTAGGAAGAGCCCGGCAGGAAATATCTCCCCCTAACGCATCCCGACATCCCCCCCAACCTTTCCCTGCCCCCAAACTTACTGCCCCCCCCCGTCACCAGGAACCCCCCTCTTCTCCTCCTGCTGTCGGTGGGGTCTATGTTAAACCCCCAATTAATAAACAACCCCCTTGATATCTGCACCCCCACAACCGCCCCCCGTCTGATGCATCACCCCCACCAGCCCCCCAACCCTGGTGGGAGACGATTCTGCCCCCACCAGTTCATAAACTGCCTCCCAATTACCCTGAAACCCCATTTCTAGCATTACACTTCTCATTTTGACCACCCCCGGGGGGGATAAATATCCCTGAGCCAGACCCGCCCCCTGGCAATCAGCCCCCCCCAATTATCCCCCCCCCCAATATTCCTCCAGTCAGCAGGAGACCGGGGGAATTCACCACCCAGCCAGCTTCTGCCGCGGCAGCTGCTGGGAGAAGATTCTCGAGTCCCCCCCATTGATAACGAGCCCCCCCACGCGTGAGCCCCACAACCCCCCCCCCGCACCTGACTGTCATGGCAATGAATCCTCTGCAGCAGCTCAGCCATCTTCCCTCCCCGCCCCCGCCCCCGCTGCAAATGGAGGAGGGGGTATTTGTGGGTCATCTCCCCTCCCCGCATACACCCCCCCACTCCCAAATAGCCAGTCGCCTCCCCCTTCCATCTCATTTGAAACCCCCCTTGCATCAGTCTCAGATTCCCCCCCCCCATTTGCAGCACGGAAATATCCTAGCGCCTGACCCCCCCCAAAACATCCTGCAATCCCCCCCCCTTCCATTGCAATCTGCCTGGAGACAATCTGTGCCCCTCCATGCATCAATTTCAGATCTCCCCCGCCCCCGCAGCTGGGAAATCTCCTACCCCCCATTATAATCTCATATATTCGAGCCCATCTGTGCCCCCCCCAGTATCAATCTCAGATTCACCCCCCCCATATTTGCAGGGCGTTGCATTTGAATGCAGGAGCTGCTGCTGCTGCAGAAAAAAGAACAGGCTGCTAGCTAGGGACTGGGGGTGCACGGAGGGAGTGGGGTGCATCTCGAAAAGGGGGGGAGAGGGCCCCCCCGCCCTACGGGGAAAGCCTCCCCTTCCCCCGATTGCTGTCTATGGTGCTGAGAGCCAGGTGCGTACCTGATTGAGGACTTCCATCTTGGAGCTGTCTGGAGCAAGGCGGCGGGGGGGGTAGATCCGGAACAGCCGGGGGGGGGCAGACGCAGGAGGGAAGTGCGGGGGGGGTAAGGTGACGTCACAACGGGGGGATGTCACTCCCTGGCAGAGGGAGCGGGAGAGATGGAGGGTTCAAATCGCAAAGCGGCGGCGGGGGGTGGGGTGGGGCTGGGAGCCAGGACTCCTGGGTTCTCTCCCCGGCTCTGGGAGGGGAGGGGAGGGGGGGTTGGTGGTTAGTACGGGGCAGAGGGAAGGGGAGCCAGGACTCCTGGGTTCTCTCCTTGGCTCTGGGAGGGGAGTGGGGTCTAATGGTGAGAGGATGGAGGGCTGGGAGCCAGGACTCCTGCGTTCTCTCCCTGGCTCTGGGAGGGGAGTGGGGTCTAATGGTGAGAGGATGGAGGGCTGGGAGCCAGGACTCCTGGGTTCTCTCCCTGGCCCTGGGAGGGCAGTGGGAGCTAGTGGGTTAGGGCCGGGGAGGATGGGAACCAGGATTCCTGGGTTTGGCCTGGCTTAGCTCCCTGTCTAGGCATCTGGGGCTCATATGACTACTGTCCTGTTCCTCTAGGCAATTCCCCCACCCCGGTATCCTGTGATGGGGGGTTCTCCCTCCAACCCCCCTGCCCAATTTCTCCCTGGGGCAGCCCACTCATATTCCCTGGGGCAGGAGAGCAGAGACACCTCTTCTGCCCCAGATAATTGATTTAAGGGCTATAGGTCTGACAGCCCCCCAACTTCCCCCCCAGGACAACTCATCTGGGGGGCTCCCTCTACTGGATGGAGGCGGGGCTTCAGTGAAGGGGGTGGGGCTTCACAAGTAACCAGCATCCCTCGACCAATGGGGGGTGGGGTTTGGGGGTGAATTGCCCCCCAATGGGTCACTCCCCCAGCTCCTTTCCTCTAGGGGGAGGTCCAAACACAGGTCTGAGGTCCAGGAACCCACCCCAGCTGAGTCCTGAAGGCCGGAGGTCCCCTCCCAGGTCTCTCTTCTGCCCCAGGGTCAGAAGGGAGCCAGTGCCCCCTAGAAGGGAAAGGCCCCAGGTCCCATTCCCTGACCCCCTGAGCCAGCCAGCTCCCCAGAGGCCCCTGGCCCCACCCCCAGCCCAGGGCCCCACCTATTCTCCCTTCCAGCCCCTCTGCCTTGCTCTGGCCCTGCCCCTTCCCTAGACCCCCCCACAGCCCTTGCTCCGCCCCAGTGTGACTTACAGCCCCGCCCACAGTCTTAGCTCCACCTCTTGTCCCCTCCCTGACCTGTCACAAAGCCCCGCCTCTTGGCCACTTCCAGCCCCTCCTCTAGTCCCACCCATGCCCCTCACCTTCTCCGTGCTCCCCCCCGGAGCCCAACCCCATCCCCTCACCGCAGCCCCCACCTTGCTCCTGCTCCCAGCCCCACCACCTACCTCCAGGGGTGGGGGCAGCAGGACGGGCAGCGCTTGGCCTGGTGCCCTCCCAGCCCCCCATCGGGGCGGGGTGGGAGACAGAGCCAGGGACCCCCCACACCAGCTGGTAGAGCCCGGGGTCCCCCACCTGGACGAATGACAACGTGAAGGAAGGAAGGAAGGCAGGAGAAAACGCAGGGGCAGGAGGGAAGAGCGAAGACACGAGCGAGCAAAGACTCAAACGGGAGGGACCAAGGGCCGAACGGAAAGAATGAAGAAATGAAGGAGAAAACCGGCCAAATGGAAAGACGGGAGAAAAGAACGAACGCAAGAATGGATGAGAAAACTGACGGATGACTGGAAAGAGCAGAGAGAAAAGTGAGTGAAAACGCGAAGGAAGGAATGAAGAAGAGAACAGAGGGACGAATGGGAAGAGAGGACAAAGGAACGAGGAAACGAAGGAAGGAATGAGAGAACAGAGGGACGAATGGGAAGGGGAGAAATGACCGAAGCAACGAAAGAGAGACCCAATGAACCAATGGAAAGAGGGAAGAGATGAATGAAAGAAAAAAGGAAGGAAGGAAGGAGACAACTGATGGACAAATAGAAAGAACAAAGAAATGAACAAATCAAAGGTCAAAGGAGAATGAAACAAGGAACGAGAGAGTGAACAAAACTGTGAAAGAAAGAACACCCCAGCGAGGAAAGGACGAGTGAAGGGGAAAAGCAACGAAGAAATGAAAAGGGAATGAACAGAGAAGGGAAGAACAGGAGGAAGGAAAACAGGGAGGATGCGTTAAAAACAGATGGAAGTGGGGGAGAGATTGAAAGAGTGAACCCAGGCATCTGGGCCAATCCCCAGGGTGTCAAAACTGTGAAGGAGCAGCAGGAAAATGTGGCAGCTGGACAGAAGGACGCTGGATGAGATACAGACAGAAAGCACCTCCTCCTGGGGGCCTTGTGGGGAGCACTGCCCAGCTGACAGGAGGCGGGGCGAACCTGAGCCCTGCTCCAGCTCTGACCTCCGACAGCCAGGGCATGAACCCAGGTGTCCGGGCAGAACCCCAGTTTGGGGACCCGCAGTTTGAGGGAACTGTCCCCGTGCAGTGTTAGGTGTGGCTGTTCCTAACCGCCCTCCCCCTGAGGCAGCTGCATCAAAGAATCATAGAACTGGAAGGGACCTTGAGAGGTCGTCTAGTCCAGTCCCCTGCACTCAAGGCTGGACTAAGTATTGTCCAGACCCTCCCTGCCAGGGGTTCGTCCAACCTGCTCTTCAAATCCCCAGTGATGGAGATTCCACAACCTCCCCAGGCAATTTATTCCAGTGCTTAACCACCCTGACAGTTAGGAAGTTTTTTCTAATGTCCAGCCTAAACCTCCCTTGCTGCAATTTGAGCCCATTGCTTCTTGTCCGATTCTCAGACGTTAAGAAGAACAATTTATCTCCCTCCTCCTTGTAACAACCTTTTACGTACTTGAAAACTGTTCTCATGTCCCCCCTCAGTCTCCTCTTCTCCAGACTAAACAAACCCCGTTTTTTCCATCCTCTCTCCTAGTTCATGTTTTCCAGCCCTTTCACCATTTTTGTCGCTCTTCTCTGGCCTTGCTCCGGTTTGTTCACGTCTTTCCTGACATGTGGCGCCCAGAACTGGACACAATTCTCCAGCTGAGGCCGTATCAGCGCGGAGCAGAGCGGAAGAATCACTCCTCGTGTCTTGCTCACGACACTCCTGCTGATACAGCCCAGAAGGATGGTCGCTTTTTTTGCAACAGCGTCACATTGTTGACTCATATTTAGCTTGTGATCCACTGTGACCCCCCCCAGATCCCTTTCCACGGTGCCCCTTCCTAGGCCATCACTGCCATTGAGTGCGTGCGACTGACTGTTCCTTCCGAAGAGGAGCACTTTGAATTTATCCTCATTGAATTTCATCTGATTGACTTCCGACCATTTCTCCAGTTTGTCCAGATCATTTCGAATTCTAACCCTGTCCTGCAAAGCGCTTGCCATCCCTCCCAGCTTGGTATCGTCCGCACACTTCATCGGTGGACTCTCTACGCCGTTATCTAAATCATCAATGAAGATATTGAACAGAACCGGACCCAGAACCGATCCCTGCAGGACCCCACTTGTTATGTCCTCCCAGCCTGACTGAACCATTGATAATGACTCTCTGGGAACAGTTTTCCAACCAGTTTTGCGCCCACCATACAGTAGCTCTCTCTAGGTTGCTTTTCCCTAGTTTGCTTAGGAGAAGGTGACGCGAGACAGAATCAAAAGCTTTACTAAAGTCTATACCACGTCTAGCACTTCCTCCCGTCCACACGGCTTGTTACACTGTCAATGAAAGGTATCAGGTTGGTTTGACACAATTTGTTCTTGACAGATCCACGCAACTGTCACTTATCACCTCAATATCTTCTAGGTGTTTGCAAATCAACTGCTTAATGATTTGCTCCATTATCTTTCCGGGTACAGAAGTGACGCTGACTGGTCCGTAATTCCCGAGTTCTTCTCCTTCCCCTTTTTAGAGCTGCCCACTAGATTTGCCCTTTTCTGGTCATCCGGAATCTCTCCCGTCTGCCAGGCCTTCTCAAAGCTAGTCGCCCACGGCTCAGCCATCTCCTCAGGCAGCTCCCTGAGGATCCCAGGAGGCATATCATCAGGTCCTGGTGGTGTGAAGACATCTGATGTGTCTAAGGAACGGTTAACTTGTTATTTCCCTATTTTAGCCTCTGATCCTACCTCGTTTTCACCGGCGTTCACTACGTTAGCTGGCTGCTCGCCACCGAGACAAAGACGTCATTAGGCACCTCGGTCATTTCCACACTCCCCCCTCACTGAGTAACAGGCCAACCCGACATCTCAGGTCCTCCGCTATCCCTGGAGGAGAGACTCTCCAGGTCTCCTCCGGGATCTCGTAGCCTGGCCTAGACAGACACAGACATCAGGCATCCTAGCTCTCAGCCCGCCACCCCCACACCTCTCCTGCCTCCCTGTCCCCCCTGTTCTAACCACTTGATCCCAAATACCCTCCCCCCAGAGCTGGGGAGAGAACCCAGGAGTCCTGGCTCCCGGCCCTCTCCCCACACGCGCCAGACCCCACCCCCTCAGAGAAAGGAAAGAACCCAGACCTCCTGCCTCTACCTCTCTGGCTTTTCTGCCAGTTGCTCAGCGAGCTGCAGCGAGGGAGGATGGTGAAATGCCACCAGTGAGGAGTCATCACAGACCCCCCACCCCACAGCCACTCCCAGGGGTCAGGGATCCGGGATCCACCTCAGCCAGCCCAACTCACCTTCTTCAGCTCCAGGGAGATCTCGACCTGCTTTGCCAGCTGTGGGGGAGAGGGGTCAGACTTGCGCCCCTCGAGCCCGGGACCCTCCCTCTGCCTGCCCAGATCCAACCCACAGATCCCACTGTCTCCATCCTGGCTGGGACCAACAAGCCCACATCTCCCCCTTTCACCAGCCACAATCTGCCCTTGCTCCATCTTTGACAGCAGAGCTGGGAGGGGTTAGCACCTGGTGTCTGACCTGTGGGGCCTGGAGCCCTGGTGAAGCCCCCCTGCTCAGCCCCCCACAGCACAGCACCCCTGAGCAACCAGCCCTTCCTGCCAGGGGAGAGCACCCCCTGCCCAGCCCCCACAGCACAGCACCCCTGAGCACCCAGTCCTTCCTGCCAGGGGAGAGCGCCCCCTGCCCAGCCCCCACCCCACAGCACCCCTGAACACCCGGCCCTTCCTGCCAGGGGAGAGCGCCCCCTGCCCAGCCCCCACCCCACAGCACCCCTGAGCACCCAGCCCTTCCTGCCAGGGGAGAGCACCCCCTGCCCAGCCCCCACCCCACAGCACCCCTGAGCACCCGGCCCTTCCTGCCAGGGGAGAGCGCCCCCTGCCCAGCCCCCACCCCACAGCACCCCTGAGCACCCAGTCCTTCCTGCCAGGGGAGAGCACCCCCTGCCCAGCCCCCACCCCACAGCACCCCTGAGCACCTGGCCCTTCCTGCCAGGGGAGAGCGCCCCCTGCCCAGCCCCCACCCCACAGCACCCCTGAGCACCCAGCCCTTCCTGCCAGGGGAGAGCGCCCCCTGCCCAGCCCCCCACAGCACAGCACCCCTGAGCATCCAGCCCTTCCTGCAAGGGGAGAGCACCCCCTGCCCAGACCCCACCCCACAGCACCCCTGAGCACCCGACCCTTCCTGCCAGGCGAGAGCGCCCCCTGCCCAGCCCCCCACAGCACAGCACCCCTGAGCACCCGGCCCTTCCTGCCAGGCGAGAACGCCCCCTGCCCAGCCCCCACCCCACAGCACAGCACCCCTGAACACCCGGCCCTTCCTGCCAGGGGAGAGCACCCCCTGCCCAGCCCCCACCCCACAGCACCCCTGAGCACCCGGCCCTTCCTGCCAGGCGAGAGCGCCCCCTGCCCAGCCCCCACCCCACAGCACCCCTGAGCACCGGCCCTTCCTGCCAGGCAGAGCGCCCCCTGCCCAGCCCCCCACAGCACAGCACCCCGAGCACCCCGGCCCTCCTGCCAGGGGAGAGCGCCCCCTGCTCAGCCCCCACAGCACAGCACCCCTGAGCACCAGCCCTTCCTGCCAGGGGAGAGCACCCCTGCCCAGCCCCCACCACACAGCACCCCTGAGCACCCAGCCTTCCTGCCAGGCGAGAGCGCCCCCTGCCCCGCCCCCACCCACAGCACCCCTGAGCACCCGGCCCTTCCTCCTAGGGAGAGCGCCCCCTGCCCAGCCCCCACCCACACCCCCAGAGACCCGGCCTTCCTCCCAGGGGAGAGCGCCCCCTGCCCAGCCCCACCCACAGCACCCCTGAGCACCCGGCCCTTCCTGCAGGGGAGAGCGCCCCCTGCCCAGCCCCCACCCCACAGCACCCCTGAGCACCCGGCCCTTCCTGCCAGGGGAGAGCGCCCCCTGCCCAGCCCCCACCCCACAGCACCCCTGAGCACCCGGCCCTTCCTCCCAGGGGAGAGCGCCCCCTGCCCAGCCCCCACCCCACAGCACCCCTGGGCACCTGGCCCTTCCTGCCAGGGGAGAGCGCCCCCTGCCCAGCCCCCCACAGCACAGCACCCCTGAGCACCCGGCCCTTCCTGCCAGGGAGAGTGCCCCTGCCCAGCCCCCACCCCACAGCACCCCTGAGCACCGGCCCTTCCTCCCAGGGGGAGAGCGCCCCCTGCCAGCCCCCCACCCCACAGCACCCCTGGGCACCTGGCCCTTCCTGCCAGGGGAGAGCGCCCCCTGCCCAGCCCCCCACAGCACAGCACCCCTGAGCACCCGGCCCTTCCTGCCAGGGGAGAGTGCCCCCTGCCCAGCCCTCCACCCCACAGCACAGGGCCCCCCAGAGCCTGGCCCTAACTGCCAGGGGAGAGCACCCCATGCCAGCCCCCCACCCCACAGCACAGGGCCCCCCAGAGCCCTGGCCTGACTGCCAGGGGAGAGCGCCCCCTGCCCAGCCCCCCACCTCACAGCACAGGGCCCCCAGTGCCCAGCCATGACTGCCAGGGGAGAGCGCCCCCTCCCCAGCCCCCAGCCCACAGCACAGGGCCCCCAGTACCCAGCCATGACTGCCAGGGGAGAGCGCCTTCTGCTCAGCCCCCGCCCCTGCTCCCCACAGCACGGTGCCCACAGAGCCTGGCCTGACTGCCAGGGGAGAGCACCCCCTGCCCAGCCCCCCACCCCACAGCACAGGGCCCCCCAGAGCCTGGCCCTGCCTGCCAGGGGAGAGCGCCCCTTGCCAGCCCCCCACCCCACAGCACAGGGCCCCCCAGAGCCTGGCCCTGACTGCCAGGGGAGAGGACCCCCTGCCCAGCCCCCCGTCCTGCTCCCCACAGCACAGGGCCCCCCAGAACCTGACCCTGCCTGCCAGGGGAGACCCCCCCCAGACGAGCTGCAGCCCCTAGCCTGGTACCTTGGACAGCTCCTGCATGTGGGGTGCTGTTCCGGAGCTGCACTTCCCCCACCTGCAGGGGCGACGGGGCTAGATGAGGCAGGACACAGATTCACTCCCCCCATCCGCACACTGACCCAAAGTGCCATACACCCCCCCATGCTGACCCCAACCTTGCAGCTTATCCCCCTGCCCCTCCGCCTCCCCAGAGGGTGCCAATTAGGGCAGTCCCAGAGCCAGGCATCCCCAGCTCATTAACCCCTTCCCGGCTCAAATCCCCCCAACTTTCACAACAGGGGTTAGAGCGGGGGGAGCAAAGGGGCGCTGGGAGCCAGAACTCCTGGACTCTCTCCCCAGCTCTAGGAGGGGAGTGGGGTCTAGTGGTTAGAGCAGGGGGGCTGGAAGCCAGGACTCCTGGGCTCTCTCCGCAGCTCTGGGAGTGGAGTGGGGGCTGGTGGTTAGAGTGGGGGGGCGGGGGAAGAGGCGCTGGGGGTCAGTGTTTGCCTGTACCCCTGCCAGGGCCGGCGTAAGGAAGTTTCGCGCCCTAGGCGAAATTTCCACCTTGCGGCCCCCCCAGCCCTGCGGCAGCTCCCTGCCCCCCCTCCACCCTGAGGTGCCCCCCCCACGGCAGCGCCCCACTCTGCCCTGAGGCGCCCCCCCCCCCGCAGCAGCACCTCCCCACCCCAGGTCACCTCTGCTCCGCGTCCTCCCCAAGCACGCCGCCCCCGCTCTAATTCTCCTCCCAGACTTGCGGTGCCAAACAACCGATTGGCGCTGCAAGCCTGGGAGTCAGGAGAAGTGGAGCAGCAACCGCGCACTTGGGGAGGAACCGCTGTAAAAAAAAATTGGGGGCACCGCTTTTTGGTGCCCCCAAATCTTGGCGCCCTAGGCAACCGCCTAGTTCGCCTTAATGGTAGCACCGGCCCTGACCCCTGCTGGAGGGGACAAGCCAGACCCGTTTGCCGAGTCTCAACCCCAGCCCTCAGGGGCCAGCAGCTCTTCACCACAGGGCCCAGGCTGCACAAGTCGCTGGGAACAGCCGAGAGGGGTGGATTTGGGGGAACCGGGCCCTGCCCTGTTCAGCTCCTTCCCCCCCAGCTCCTGCCCCTCCTCAACCCCCCAGCCCCTCAACCAATGCCTGTGTCCCTCCTCCAGCCCCGCCCCAGCGCCCTCTAGCTCCCCCTCTCCTTCCAGCCCCTCCCCCACCCCCTCTAGCCCCACCCCCAGCTCCCCTTTCAGCTCCTCCCCCTCCAGCCCCACCCCCAGCTCCCTCTAGCCCTGCCCCTGGCTCCACCCCTCCCCTTCCAGCCCCTCCCCCACCCCATCTAGCCCCACCCCCAGCTCCCCTTTCAGCTCCTCCCCCTCCAGCCCCTCCCAGCTCCCTCTAGCCCTGCCCCTGGCTCCACCCCTCCCCTTCCAGCCCCTCCCCCACCCCATCTAGCCCCACCCCCAGCTCCCCTTTCAGCTCCTCCCCCTCCAGCCCCTCCCCAGCTCCCTCTAGCCCTGCCCCTGGCTCCACCCCTCCCCTTCCAGCCCCTCCCCCTCTAGACCTGCCCCAGCGCCCTCTAGACCTGCCCCTAGCTCCCCCCTCTCCTTCCAGCCCCTCCCCCACCCCCTCTAGCCCCACCCCCAGCTCCCCTTCCAGCCCTGCCCCCTCCAGCCCCTCCCCCACCCCCTCTAGCCCCGCCCCAGATCCCAACCCCTCCCCATTCCCTTCCAACCCCGCCCCCACCCCCTCTAGCCCCTCCCCCAACTCTCCAGCCCCGCCCCATCCAGCCCCGCCCCCTGGCTCCTGCCGGCACTGAGGCTCCTCCCCCGACAGGGCCCGCCCCCGCTTCCGGCCTCGGCCTGTCGGCGGGCAAAAAACACCCTGGCCCCCGCCAGGCCGTTAAAGGCGCGGGTGACTTTACGGGCGGAGCATAGAGTTGCCGGGGAGGGCACGGGAGAGAGCGTCCGCCGGAAGCAGGAAGTAGGGACCATAGCGAGGGCCCTGGCACGCTGGGGGAAGAGTCGCGCCCAGACGCCGGAGGATCATAGAGAGGCTGGAGGGCGAGGAATAGCCGGCCCCCCCAATGAACCGGAAGTTATGACCATAGAGATGCAGAAGCGCAAGCCGGAAAAGAGGAGCGTCGCTCGCAGCACGGCTGTGACTTGAGGACCATAGAAATGTAGCAAGCCCACGCGAGAGAGCGTCGCCCGCCAGACCGGAAGTGGCGACCATAGAGCTCTAAGGGACAGAGCGTCTCTTGTGAAACCGGAAGCGTGGTGACCATAGTGACGCATTCAGGGAGCGTCACCTCCTTTGGTCCTCCAAGGAGGGCCCTAGCGCCCCCTCCCCATCCCAATTAGTGCAACCACTAGTCAGCCTGAAGTAACGATTAATTAGTGACACGGCTGGGGGGGGGCTCTCCTTGGCTGCCCCCACTTCAGACCCACCCAGGCCAATTACTGGAATCCTTCATTAGCACTGATTAGCCAGCCCCAATTAGCTAATTACCCCAGTTAACGAGAGCCCGGGGGGGGGGGGTGGGGTCATTAAGGCAGGTGCCTGGGGAGGCGGGGGGGGGGAGCACCAGGATCGATTAATGACTCAACCAGAGCCAATCAGTGCCACCCAATTAACCCTGGGCTAATTAATGAGGCTGCTGCGCTAATGAGCGGCCAGGGCTGGGGGCCACCCAATTAACCCAGGCTAATTAAGCTGCCCCCCCCCCCCAGATCCTCTATCCACCCATCCCCTGCTGCCTCCCCAGGGTCCCACCTCATCACCCCTAGGCCCGCTCCCCCCTCCCCATTGCCCCAAGCTCCCTTCCCTGGGCCTGCCCGGCTCTTTGCCTCTCACCCACGCACCCCCCACCCACAGCACCCCAGCGGTCGTCCCCCTGCCAGCCCTGGAGGTGTGCCCGCGTTTCACGCCAGATGCCTAGCTCAGTCGGATGCTCCGGGACCAAGCAGGAGGGCAGGAGCCCCAGGGGCTCCCTCTCAGAGGCCACGTGGCCGATCCTGGAGGAAGAGCCAGACCCCGGGGTGGGGGGCTGCCCCGCTAATGGGGCCGGGGCACAGTTCGATGGGTCTAGGTGCTGGGGACACGGAGACAAGTCGACGGGCTCAACCCACCCCGCGAGCCACCCTTGGCTCCTTCTCACTTCCAGCCCCGGCCCTGGAGCGCTGGAGAATCTCTAATTTCCAATGCGAAAGCAGGAGCCTGCAGGGCAGCAGCCAGCGCCCACAAACATGGCCTCAGCGCCCCCCGAAGCCCAAGAGAGCAAAGGAATCATTACTCCCCACATACACACATCCCAAATCAGACTCTGGACACGGGGCCGTGTTAAAAAATCATCAGCGGTCTGGGTTTATTTATAAGCATCTCAGAGCGAATATTTATTTCCATGTCTCGGTACAAAACTGGGGAGGGGGATACGGGTGGAGTTGGGGTAGAGCCAGCCCCCTCCCCAAAAGTAATAGAGCTGTCACCCCCTACCAGAAGGCTGCTGATCACCTTTCATGCACCCCAATAGCCATAGCTCCTCCAGCCCCCCTCCATGCAATCCAGCCCCCCTTTTCTGTAACCTCCCCTTCATTCCCTCTATGCATCCCAGCCCCCAAAGCTTTGCTACGCAAAGCACCTCCCCAAATCTCCCCATCCTATTTTTAGACATGCCTTCTCCTCCCCCATATCCCCCCACAAACTACCCCCCTTCCCATCGCTAAAGGGGATAGGCCCTATGCCCTATTCCCACTCCCCTGATCCAGCCAGTGCCCTACCCTGGGGCCAGGTGAAAGCCGGTGCCCCCTAGAGGGGACAAGCCCCATGCCCCATTTCCTGCCCCCCTGAGCCAGCCAGCCCCCTGCACTGGGGCTGGAGGGGAGCTGATGCCCCCTAGAGGGGAAATTAAGGGGGATCCTTCATGCCTGTGGGGGTTATTGGTGGTGGGCTGGGCAGGGAGTATGAAAAGGCAAATGAGAATCCCCTGAACCCCAGATTTGGATGAGCCAGGAAAGGTTATAATTTTCTCTTAAAAAAAATAGGATTTGTATAAAATAAAAGCATTTAAAAAAATTCCCTCCCACTTTGTCCCCCCAAAATCTGCCTGAGTCCCCCACAAGACATAGACCCCCAAAAAGCACTCTCACCCTTATTTAGGGGACATATACACAATGGGGCTATGGAAAGGACAGGACTCAACAGTGACTCCCCTGCTCGTGTGTTTTTGGGGTGCCACACTTTTGGGGGGGCCATGGAAGGTTAGAGCCTGTGAGTCACTCCTCCAAATGTCACCCTAAAAGAGCAGCCAATTTGGGGGAGATAAATGTGGGTGTTCTGACATTTTTATGCACCCTCCCTCCAAAAGAGAGGACCCCATTAATAGTTGATCCCCAAGGCTTCCAACATTTGGCTTATAGGCATTTAATTCCCCCTGTACCCCATTTTCTGAAGAGCACCCCTTTTTATTCCCCCAGTAGAGCAGATTTTGGGGTGCATTTGGGTGAGTGCCTCAGTGCCCCATTTTCTGAAAGGACACTCCATAGCTAGGAGTACAAGTTTTGGGGGTACACTTGTTTTATCCAGGGGACCCCTCATACATAGCCCTCCTCCATGAAGCAGATTTTGGGAGTACGCAGTCAGAAGAGGGGGGAAATGTATTGGAAGAAGCTGGAAATAGGGACACCCCATCCCAAAATTGGGGTGGCCACCCCCCTCGGGAATGAGCTGACACCCACCGGTTTGGAGGGGCCATGTAGGAGCCAATCAGCCCCCCCCAATACCCACACCCCCATTTTGTCCCTCTTAGGTTTCAGGGTGCATGGCTCTGTTCACAGTGCGGGCTCGAATGAACCCCGATATTAACATAGCTGTGGGGAATAGCTCCTTTTAGGGTCTCCCCCAATCACAAGCACCCCTACATACACAGCCTGTTGGGGAGAGGCCATGGGGGCCCCCTGACCCTCAAGTAGGCTGCAGGGGGAGTCCCCTGATGCTCCACAATCAAGGTTGGGGGGGGAAGGGAGGGGTAGTTTAGAGGAGGTGTGTGCGTGGGGGAGAGGGGTGTGTGGAGGGTTATCCATTAAGGAAGAGAACAAATGGGCGGGGGGCATGTATGAAAGGGGCGGAGCCTGTCAAAAAGGGGTGTGTCTTGCAGGAAAGGGGGGGTGATGACTAGAGGGGTGGGTACTGCAAATAAGGGGTGGGGCCTATGTAAAAGGGGTGTGCTCTGGAGAGGGCAGGGCTTCTACATGTGTGGGGCTAGAAAAGGGGTGGAGCTTGGGAACAGACAAGGAGCGGGGCCTATACAACAGGGCGGCGAGCCAGGGTAAAAGGGGCAGAGTCAAACTCTGCGGCCCAGTCCCGCCTGCTAAAAGGGGTGGAGCCTATGTGACGGGGAGGGGCTTGAGGAGGGGTGGAGCTTTTGGAACTCTGGTGCTGTGCACAGACAGCTGGGGCGGGGCCTGTGCAGTGGGGTGGAGCTTGAGCTGAGAAGGAGGGGCTTACGAGCCTGGGGCGCTGCCCATGGAGCGAAAGTGGAGAGAAAGGGAGGAGCTTGCGGAGCCTATAAAAGAGGGGAGCAGAGCCCGGAGACAGCCAGGGGGTGGAGCCTGATGGGATTAGAGGTGTGGCTCCCCTGGCTCCTCCCACCCCAGAGGGGCGGGGCCAGGATCAGGAATCCTCCTCCATGCTGAAGCTGCTGCGGCGGCTGGAGCCTTTGGAGGCGCCGGGGGAGAGGGACGAGAGCAGGGGGTCGGAGGCCCCCAGGGGCGACAGGGGCCCCCCATCCTCCATAAGAATGTCCTCCAGGCCCCCATCAACCCCCAGCCCCAGGGGGAAGCCCAGCCCGGCCTCCCCCAGCTCCTCCGAGGGGAAGGCCAGGTCCAGGAGGCAGGCGGCGGAAGAGGTGGGAGCCGGGGTGCAGGAGGGGCCCCCCCGGAACGGAGGGGGTCCAGGGCCTTCCGGCTTGGCGCCCTCCCCAGAGCACCCCAGGGGCAGCAGCCCTGCCGACGAGGTGAGGGGCAAGCCGTGCAGCTGGGCTTGCATCTCCAGTTCCTGCAGGGGGAGAGAAGGGGTGGTTGGCAGACTGCCCCCTGCTGAGCCCCCCACTAATCTGCCCCTCTCCCCACCCCCATCGTGGCACCCCAGTGCCTGGCCCTGCCTGGCAGGGGAGAGCACCCCCTGCAGCACAGCACCCCCAGAGTGCCTGGCCCCACCTGCCAGGGGAGGGCACCCCCTGCCCAGCCCCACAGCGCCCCCAGAGCGCCCAGCTCCACCTGCCAGGGGAGGGCACCCCCTGCCCAGCCCCACAGCGCCCGCGGGCTGACCTGCACCCGGAGCTGCAGGCTGCGGTTTGCTTGCTCCAGCTTGCGTTGTCTCAGCTCCATCTCCTTGGAGCGCTGCTGCTCCTTCTGCAGCTTGCGGATGTAATCCACGGAGGCCTTCAGGATCGTTCCTTTGTTCCAGCGCATCTCCCTGGGGGCAGAAAAGGAGCAGGGGGGCTGGGAGCCAGGACGCCTGGGTTCTCTCCCTGGCTCTGGGAGGGGAGTGGGGGCTGGTGGTTAGAGCAGGCAGGCTGGGAGCCAGGACTCCTAGGTTCTCTCCCCAGCTCTGGGAGGGAGTGGGGTCTAGTAGTTAGAGCAGGGGGCTCCGGGCCCCCACTCCCACCCACCCCTGTCCCACACACACTTACGGGTCATTGGATTTGGGAATGAGGGTTCCCAGCTCCTTGATTCGGTCGTTGATGTTGAAACGTCTGCGTCTTTCAACTGCAGAGGGAGAAATTGCGGCTCAGATGCCTTGGGCCCAGCCAGCCCAGGGTCCCGTCCAGCCCCAATTCCTGCCACTCACCCCTCCATGATTAATATCCAGGGCTCCCTAAACCTCTTCATCCATGTCACGTGGCTGGGAGTTTCTCTGGCCGATGTCAGCGCGATTTCTCATTCCAGTGTGACCCACCTCCCCACATGGGTGTAACGGGGGGATGGAGTCCTGTGACTTCTCCCCAAATATCCATGCCCCCCCAACTGCAGCCTCTCAAGAAGACTCTACTCACTGCCCAGGAGACACTCACTCAGGTTGTGATTGTCTTTTTTCTGCCTCTCCTTCATCAGCGCTTTGGCTTCATTCTCTGTGACCAGGGAAGAAAGGAGTGTATCAGTGGGACAGATGGACAGAGGTCTGGAAAGACACAGCACCAACCACTGGGGAACGGGGGGAGAGTGCCCCCTGCCACGTCCCCCCTCACCGCCACTCCCCAGCATTGGGTACCTGACAACTCTGTCTTGATGTTGGGCAGGTCGGCGGGGCAGGAATTGCTGACCGGAACGGTTGGGTCCGTGAGCCCCGGGCTGCTATAAATCTCCAGCAGGTTCCCGGCCACCGGCAGCTGCGTGGGAGACAAGGGGTTAAAATTCATTGTGGCGCAGTGATGCCTCCTGGCCTATGGGGGCGCTGTCTGGCCTGGCCACTACCTTAAAGGGGCGGTGTCTTAAAGGGCCAATGGCCCATCTTGGCAGGGGTGTTCCCACCCAGGCGCCCTTAAAGGGGTGGAGCCTCAGTTGGCCACCACCCCCAGTCAGCCTTAAAGGGGCAGAGTCCCAACCCACCCCTGTTGGCCTTAAAGGTGCAGAGTATAAGCCAGTCACCATCTCCCAGTCACCCTTAAAGGGACGGCATTCCCTCTCCTAGCACCCCAGTTGCGATCTGCGAGGGGCCCCCCAGACCCTGCACCCCATTACCGTGCTGGGCAGCTGCAGCCCCCCGTCTACAGACATGTAGTTCAGCATCTCGTCATTGTAGCTGGACTCCAGGCTGATGATCTCATCGATGACATCATCGATCTGGGGAGGGAGGGGTTATTAGATATGTTTCCTGGGGTAGAGGGGAAAGTGGGTGTCCCCGCCCCACCACCTGCAGCATGCAGGGAGCGGGGTACGTTGGGAGAGGGGCAGATGGGGAAGGCAGCCAGGTGGTGGGCAGCAGGAGCACAGAGATGTGGGCTGGGGGGCTAGGATGGGGGTCTGGGGGAAGGGGTTTGGGGGGGAATGGGGGAGCAGAAAGGCTGGATGAAGAGCAGGGATTTGGGGCAGGGACATAGAGTGGGGAAGGGAAGGGGGCTGGGGAATGGGTGCCCAGAGGGGGGAAGGGGTTTGGGGGAAATGAGGGGGCAGAGGGGCTGGATGGGGAGCAGGGATTCGGAGTGACGAACAGATGGGGGACACGGGGAGCAGAGGGGCTGGATGGGGAGCAGGGATTTGGGGTGGGGGAACAGAGTGGGGAAGGGAAGGGGGCTGGGGAATGGGGGCCCAGTAGGGGGGAAGGGGTTTGGGGGGAATGGGGGAGCAGAGGGGGCAGAGGGGCTGGGTGGGGAGCAGGGATTTGGGGCAGGGGCAGAGTGGGGAAGGGAAGGGGGCTGGGGAACGGGGCCCCGAGGGGGGAAGGAGTTTGAGGGGAATGGGGGAGCAGAGGGGCTGGATGGGGAGCAGGGATTCAGGGTGGGGGTGTGGAGGGGGGGACCCCACTCACCTCCTTCTCCGAGTTGGAGCTGATGTGCAGCATGGCCATGGGGCTGTTGGGCGCGCTGCCGGGGCCCGAGGCGGGCTGCTGCCGGGGGGGCAGGCTGTGGGGCTCGGGGGCCGAGCCAGCCTGGGGGGAGTGGGCGGGGGCGCCGGGGCTGGAGCCGGCCACGGCCTGGGCAGCCAGCTTGTTGCCCATGGTGGTGGAGAGGTACTGCTTGACCTGCTGCCGCTGGGCCGCCTGGATGTGGTACCGGGTCGGGTTCTCCAGGTGGGTCTGGACCTGGGGGGGCAGAACAGGGGCCATTAGGGGTGAGCCCCTCCCCGCCCACCCCCCTCCAGCCAGCCCCTGAATGCCAGCTGGGGTCCCCCACAGGGGACAGGCCCCTGCCCCATTCCCTGCCCCCCTGAGCCAGCCAGTCCCTGCCCTGGGGCCGGGTGAGAGCCGGTGCCCCCTAGAGTGGACAGGCCCCTGCCCCATTCCCTGCCCCCCCCCGAGCTAGCAAGTCCCCGCCCTGGGGTCAGGTGGGAGCCGGTGCCCCCCAGAGGGGACAGGCCCCTGCCCCATTCCCTGCCCCCCTGAGCCAGCCAGTCCCCACCCTGGGGTCAGGTGGGAGCCGGTGCCCCCCAGAGGGGACAGGCCCCATTCCCCGCAGGTGCCCCAGGCTCTCACCTTGAGCACCTCGACCGGGACCTGGGCGGAGGGGCGGGGCAGGGGGCTGCTGACGGAGATGGCCGGGGTGGGGGGCATGGAGTTGGGGGGCAGGAACTGGGCCGCCTGCTGCTGCTCCCGCCGCTCCTGCTCCTGAGTCTGCGCCCGCATCAGCTGCTGCCGCAGCAGCACCCGTGATGACGACATGCTGGGGCCAGGGGGGTCCCCCGGTGCTGGGGGGGCCGGCGGCTGCAGGGGGGCGGCCGGGGGACTGGGAGAGACAGACAGAGTTAGAGACATGAGGGGGGATGTGCAGAATCCTGCCCCCGCCATACAGCCCCCCAAATCCTTCCCAGCCCCCCAAAATCCTCCCCCCACCCCTCCCTGTACGCCCCCCCATTTCCTGCTCTCTTTCCATCCCCCCTCCCACCCCCATTATCCACAGGCAAATACGGCTAAAGGTGGCCATCTTGGATTTCGTCCATGGGGCCGCTGGGGCCAATTTGGGGGTGGGGACTTGTATAATTGGGGTGAGGAGGCCCTTTGCTCCCTTGCTCCCCTTCTCTCCCTCCTGGCGGTCAGAGCCTGGGGTGGGAGGCTGCCCGAGGGAATGGCCCCCCTTCCCCCCAGCTGCCATCTGGCATTGGGGTCCTTGCATCCCCCTGGGGTTTGCAGGATGTGGGGGGCCAAAGAAGGGAGAAGGTGACAGAAGAGGGGCCCTACTAAGAGCTGCCCCAAAGATGGCTGCCTTACCTCCCGGAGATGGGCTGGCTTTTGAGCTCGTAGAAGTTGTCCCCGACCAAGGAGAAGACGTTCTCTAAGTCAATGTCCGCGACGATGCCCGACTCGGGGAGCAAAGACTCGAGGCTGGGGGAGGGTGGGGGAGACAGAGCGAGCGTGAATCCTCGTGCATTGGTCTCGTGCAAATTTCTCATGGCGCATCCTCTCCCCGCCCCCTCGTGCCTCCCCGGTAGACGCAAGAGTTGGCCTTGGGCGTTGGCCATGGGAATCATTGCCATGAGGGACTCACGAGCGCCCCTCAGTGGCTGGTCCCCACCACTAGATGCCTCCCCACCCCCTGCCCATTCTTGCACCAGGCCCTCGGGTGACAACAAGTGGGGGACAGGGGTAACCCCCCCAGACACACCGGGGTGGGGGGGGACACTTCCTGGAGAACCAAGGTGATGAGGTTGTGGGGACCCTGAAATGGCTGCTTTGGGGGGGTGTCCCCAACACAGATGGGGGGAGCAGGGTTAACCATCATGGGAATGCACCCCACCTCAGAACACACAACCCCAGATGCAACCCCCACAACACACACACCACCACAATACACAGCCACAACACACAACCCCAGACGCAACCCTCACTACCCACCCCACCCAAACACACAACCTCCTATCCTCCAACACACCCCACAACTTCCCCACAACACAATACACAACCTCATACACAACCCCCCCAACATACACACCACCACCATACACAGCCACCCCGACAACACACAACCCCCTCACCCCACCCCTCTTGGGCCCAGAATGTGGTTCCTGGCCTGCAGAATAAGGGGGGCAGATACTGGGGTGATCTGGGGGGGACGGGCTTGTTGCTTTTAATAGTCAGGCGGAAAAAATAAAGAAAACATGAAAGGAGACAGGGGCTAGCAGGGGGCAGCAACCCCCCCTCTTAAAGGGCCCCTGCATTCCAGGACTCCCCTCCCCCAGTAAAGGGGGGTATTAGACTCATTGAATGACCAGCCTGCCCCAAACCAAGGCAGATGGGAGCCAGGACTCCTGGGTTCTCTCACTGGTGCTGGGAGGGAAGTGATGTCTAGTGGTTAGAGCAGGTGGGGGCTGGGCACCAGGACTCCTGGGTTCTATCCAGGGATGCGGGAGCAATTTTTTGGGGGGGTGGAATTGAGGGGGGATGTCTTGACCCCAGATATATACACAGGCCTTTGGAGGGGTCTCTGCAGACACCCTGCCCCTCCCTACCCCCATCTCAAGCCCCAAAACACCCCAGCTGGGGATGGATTCCAAAGGGTTATGGGGGTTTCTTCTGGGGGGTAAAATACCCCCTCCTAACACACACACGTGGAAATTGCAATGATGAGAGTTACACCCGCTTCTGCTTTCAATATGACATGGTGCAGGGGGCTGTGGGTCGGGAGTGAGGGGCACCACCAGAGGTGGGGGGGGGCAGGCTGGGACTCCCAGTGGCAGAAGGAAATTGAATGGCCAGGAGCAGACTCAGCAGTTAGAGGGGAAGTGACGGGGGGGGGGGGGTGTCAGCTCAGCTCCAGGCTGCCTTGGGAGGGGTCAGGGGGTGAGGGGCTCCCCCCGGGTTCGCCCCGGTTCTCCTGGAAAGATGAAGTTCCCTCCCTCCCCCGCACTGGAGCTTCCTCTAAAATCTAACCGCCCCCCCCATAAGAATCTTCTCCACTGACCCCCCCCCCCAGCAGAGCGTCTGGGGTCTCTCCCTGGCTCTGGGAGGGGAGTGGGGGCTGGTGGTTAGAGTGGGGCTGGGAGCCAGGACTCCTGGGTTCTCTCCCTGGCTCTGGGAGGTGAGTAGGGGCTAGTGGTTAGAGCGGGGGCGGGCTGGGAGCCAGGACTCCTGGGTTCTCTTTCCAGGTCTGAGAGAGAAGTGGGGGCTGGTGGTTAGAGCCGGGGGGGGGCTGGTTTCAGGCCTCCCCTCAACTCGCTGAGTGACCTTCAGTGACTAGCCCCCTTGTGGCCCCCTCCCCCGCTCCAGCCTCTAGGGATCATTAACCAAACCCTGGAGCCCGGGGGTCTAGGTCGTGAGGGGCCAGAAATGTCCATAGAGCAGGGTTGGGGGAGGGGGGCTGTGTTACAGCAAACCTGTGAGCGGGTAGAGAACCCTGGAGTCCTGGTTCCCACCCCCCTGCTCCAACCACTAGGCCCCAGTCCCTTCCCCCACACTCCTGGCTCCAAATGCAGCCAGGTCCCCCCTGGACAGACGCTCTCATGCCAGCACCAGCCCCTGGTGCCCAGACGGTGCCAGGGGCACTGAGACCCTGCCACGTCCCCGGGCACCAGCCTGGGGCAGCCCCCCCCCAGCCCTGCCGGTGCCCCTCACTCCCGACCCGCAGCCCCCTCCCCCCCAAGCCCTGCCGCTGCCCCTCACTCCCGATCCGCAGCCCCCTCCCCCCCAAGCCCTGCCGGTGCCCCTCACTCCCGACCCGCAGCCCCCTGCCCCCCGCAGCTGCCCCTCACTCCCGACCTGCAGTCCCCTGGAGGTGAAGACAGACGGGGAATCTAGTGACGTGTGGGGGAGGGTCCTGTTCCCTAGAAATTGGGGCTGGGGGAGCGCGGACCTGGGCCGTTTGGGGCAGGAGCTGGGGCCGGGGGGTGAATGGCTGGCGGAAGTGGGGAGCAGATGCTGGAGGGGTACGGAAGAAGGGGGGAGGGGACCCGGGGGGAAGGGGAGTCCGGGGGGAAGGGAGACTCCAGCAGACAGGGGAGTCCCGGGGGGTCTCTGCCCCCCTCACCTCAGCACCTGGACGGCCTCGGCCGTGCGGGGTCCCTCCAGCAGGACGTAGACGGTCGGGGGGGCCCGCTGGGGGTCGGAATCCCGGGCCCCCTGCCCCGCCCTATGCGACATCCTCCCCCCCGCAGGGCTCCCGGCCCGGGGGGGCGAGCGGGGCTCCCGGCTGGACGGGCCCTGTCCCGCAGGGGCGCGGGCGGCTGCTGGCTCTGGTGCGGGACCCTCCGAGTCCCGATCGCGGCCGATAAACACCCGGCCGGAGAGTTATTGCCTCATCCCGGGCTGGCGGGGGGGGGGGACCGCCAAGGGAAATGACGTCACGTCGGGAAACACCCCCCCCCATCCCGGGGGGGTACAAGGGGGGCATTTGACACACGAACAGCTGGTGCCCCTCACTCCCGACCTGCAGCCCCCCGTCAGCCCATCCCTGGGCTTTCCCCCCCACCAGCCCTGCCAGCGCTCCTCACTCCCAACCCAGCCCTGCCCCCCCAAAACTGTGCTGGTGCCCTCACCCCGACCCGGGCTCCCCCCTCCCAGCCCTGCCAATGCCGCTAACTCCCGACCCACAGCCCCTGCCAGACTGGCCCTGAACCCCCCAAGTCCTGTCGGTGCCCCTCGCTGGGCTCCCCGCTCCCAGCCCTGCCAGCGCCCCTCACTCCCAACCCAGCCCTGCCCCCCGAAACTGTGCTGGTGCCCTCACCCCGACCTGGGCTCCCCGCTCCCAGCCCTGCCAGTGCCGCTAACTCCCGACCCACAGCCCCTGCCAGCCTGGCCCTGAACCCCCCAAATCCTGTCGGTGCCCCTCGCTTGGCTCCCCCCTCCCAGCCCTGCCAGGGTTCCTAACTCCCGACCTGCAGCCCTGGGCTCCCCCCTCCAGCCCTGCCAGTGCCCCTAACTTCCGACCCACAGCCCCTGCCAGCCCAACCATGCCCCCCCCACGCTCTGCCAGGGTCCCTCACTCCCGACCCACAGCCCCCTGCCAGCCTGGCCCTGACCCCCCCGCAGTCCTGTCGGTGCCCCTCACTGGGCTCCCCTCTCCCAGCTCTGCCAGTGCCCCTCACTCCCAACATGCAGCCCTGGGCTTCCCCCTGCCGGTGCCCCTCACTCCCGACCCGCAGTCCCTGCCAGCCCAGCCCTGGGCTCCCCCAGCTCTGCTGGTGCCCCTCTCTCCCGACCCGCAGCCCCCTGCTCGCCCAACTCTGGGATCCCCCCCCCCAGCCCTGCCAGTGCCCCTCTCTCTCGACCCGCAGCCCCCTGCTCGCCCAACTCTGGGATCCCCCCCACATCCCATCTCAGCTCTGCTGGTGCCCCTCACTCCCCACCCGCAGGAGCCCCTAGATCTGTATGGGGAACAGTTGTGGGTGCAGTTCCAGGGTTGGCCAGCAGGGGTTGCTCTTACCAGACCAGGACTTGCCTAGGCCAAGGGGGTCAGAGTCCCCCCGGGTTCTGACTGGGGTTACGTGGGGCGCAGCGTTAGGCTCAAAGCCTCATATGGATTTTCAGGGGTCCCACCCGTAAGCCCCTCGGGCTGAGCCCCCTTCTCTGGTTGTGTGTGTGCATTTGTGAGTCTGCCTGTGTGTCCGACGGTGTGTGGGGCTTGTGTCCATGAGTGTGTCTCTGTCACTAGTGGTTTGTGGTTTGTGGTGGCGAGTTGTTGCTGTGTGAGTGTCTGTCAGTCATCGTTGTGCATGGAAGATTGTGTGTGTGTGTGTCGGTTTTGTTGGCGGATGTGTGATCGTCTCTCTCTGTGTATTGATTGTTGTGGTGTATGTGTGTGATTGTGCATCTCTGCGTATCAGTTGCCCTGGTGTGATTGCGCAGCTCTTTGTGGGTATCAGTTGTCATTGTGTGTGTCTGATTTTGTGTGTATGTGTATGTCAGCTGTTGTGGTGTGTGTGCGATTGTCTCTATGTGTATCAGTTCTCGTGGTGTGTGTGTGTGATTGTGTATGCCTGCTTATGTAGTAGTTGTCATGGTGTGTGTGATTGTGTAGCTGTGTGTATCAGATGTCACGTTGTGCGTTCAGTTGTGCATCACTGTGTGTATCAGCTGTCGTGGTATGTGTGCGACGGTGTATTTCTCTGTGTGTATCGGTTGTCATGGTGTGTGTCTGATGCTGTGTCTCTAGGTGTCTGTTAGGTGGTGTGTGCAGTTGTTTGTCAGTGTGTCTGTGTGTGTGACTGTGCATCTGTTTGCGCAATTGTCTACCTGTGTCAGTTGGGGGGGGGATTGTGCACCTCTGTGTCTGCCAATTGTCAGGGTGAGGAGGTGCCTCTGTGTATCAGTTGTCCTAGTGTGTGTGTCTGGCCAGCTCTGTGTTGTGGTGTGTGTACCCCCTACAGCCCCCCCCTTACAGCCAATCTCTGCGTCACATCGGGCCCCGCCCCCTCCATTCCCCCCAGCGCCCCAAGGGTTAACCCCTGGAGCAGGCGAATTGGAATGACAACACACGCTGTGTGTGTGTGAGCTACACCCGGCCTGCCTGTGCGGGGGGGGGGGCTACACCCGGCCTGTGACAATGTGTCTCTATCTGTGCATCGGGAGCCGATTTGCCCATGGCCAATAACCAGCCAGCAACTGTCCGACTGTACAAACCCCCCCCGCACACCCTCCCTCCCTCCTCCGCCTGTTGGCAGCAGGGAGGGTGTGAAACAGGCGCAGGGGAGGTGTAGCCTGGGCAGTTTCAGCAGAAAAAGAGCTGGGATGGATCCGGGAACTGGCTGGCTGGATTAAACCGGGGAGGGGGGGGGAAGCTTGGGGTCCCCCCCTTGCACCCCTGGACTGGGGCTACACACACATACACACACACGGCGGTTGTGCATCCACCGATCCAGGAAGCAGAACAGCGCATTCCAGAGAGGAAAGGTAAGAGGGACCCCCCTGGAAAATAGGTTGTAGGGGGACTGGCTGGTGCAGGGAGGTGGGGAATGGGGCCCAGGGTCTGTCCCCTCTGGGGGGCACTGGCTCCCATCTGGCCCCAGGGCGGGGGACTGGCTGGCTCAGGGGTGTGCGTGTGGACTGGGATAAACTCTCCCCTGGCAGTCAGGGCTGGGCGCTGGGGGGGCACCGTGGGGTGGGGAGCAGGCCGGAGGGCAGGTGGGTGCTGTACTGTGGGGGCTGGGGGGATTGGCAGAGCTTAGCTGGAATGTGTTCCTGACCTCCTGTGCAGCTGCTCCGCCCCAGAGGTGGCTGCATCTCAGCTTCCCTGTGGGGTGACTCTGGTCCCGTGAGGGGGCAGTTGGGGTGGCTGTTCTGAGGGTAACTTCAGCTGGAAACAGGGGCAGGGGAGAATCGATGCTGAGTTGCTAGTGGGCTAAAGGGGGCAGAGGGAGGGACTGGGAGCCAGAACTCCTGGGTTCTCTCCCCTGCTCCCAGAGGGGAGTGGGCTCTGGTGGTTAGAGGCAGGGGGGGCTGGGAGCCAGGACTCCTGGGTTCCTTCCTGGCTCTGGGAGGGGAGTGTGGTCTAGTGGTTAGTGCCAGGGGGCTGGGAGCCAGGACTCCTGGGTTCTCTGCCCGGCTCTGGGAAGGGAGTGGGGTCTGGTGGTTAGAGCGGGGGAGGCTGGGAGCCAGGACACCTGGGTTCTCTCCCCGGCTCTGGGAGGGGAGTGGGGTCTGGTGGTTAGAGGCGGGGGGGGGGCTGGGAGCCAGGACTCGTGGGTTCCTTCCTGGTTCTGGGAGGGGAGTGTGGTCTGGTGGTTAGTGCCGGGGGGCTGGGAGCCTGGGTTCCTGGGGGGGGGGGTTAGCAGTGCTTTGGCCTGGCGGCATGGCAGTGACCTACTCTGTGGTGCCGGGAGAAGTTGCTGCTGAATCTCCCTGGCCCAGCACCTGTCCTCCCTCAGTGGGGTGGGCAGGGGGCATTTTAACCCTTGCAGTGCCAAAGAGGAAAGAGCCCCCCCCATCAACGTGCACAGGCCAGAGGGGGGCTGGAGGGACCCAGGCCCTGACTCAGGGATTCTCTCTGGCCCCCTAATCAGCTTTGGAGTCAGCTGATTGCGCTGGCAACCGCTGACTCGTTAATCCCAATTTTAATGAGAGTCAGGAAAATGGACTGAGGGGCCCCTCCCTGCACTGAACTGGGGAGAGAACCCAGGAGTCCGTCTCCCAGACCCCTGCTCTAAGCACTAGACCTCACTCCACTCCCACAGCTGGGAAAGAACCCAGGAGTCCTGGCTCCCAGACCCCTGCTCTAGCCACTAGACTCCACTCCCCTCCCAGAGCCAGGAAGGAACCCAGGAGTCCAGGCTCCCAGCCACCCTGCTCTAACCACTAGACCCCACTTCCCTCCCGGAGCTGGGGATGGAACCCAGGAGTCCTGGCTGCCTTCCGACAGATGAATCATTCCTCGGCTGGTTATGCCGGGACTCTGGAATGTCGGAGGCCCGTCCGACTGGTGCCACCGGTGTCCTTGTGCCTTTGAGAGAGGAGGGAAAGTACACAGTGTCATTAGCTGGTGGAGTGTGTTGCAACTAACTCCGGGGCGGGGGCAACTGGGGAACCGCTGCACAGGGACGGTTTATCCACCTCTGGGATGCAGCCACCTCTGGGATGGGGCATCTGGGGAAAGGCCACACACAATACCACACCCCGCGCTGAGATGCAGCCACCTCTGGGGTGGGGTGACTGGGGAACAGCTGCTGAAAGGGAAACACATCTCTGGGAGCAGGGGTTTCGTTTCCTGGGGGCCAGCGTCCCAAACAGTTTCCTTGAGCAGGAAACCCTGGTGAGTCCAGGGGTGAATTTCACACAGATCTTTTCCGGCTTTTCTGGCAGCGAACCCTGTCAGCACATCTTTGCTAGCGGGGGACGGGGCTGGCCCTTTGCTGTGGGGCGGCCGCTTGGTTCAGCCCCTGGCTGGGGGACCAGGTAGGAGCACAATCAGGGGATACCAGCAGGGGGCACTCTCTCCTGGCAGGGCTGGGCACTGTGGGGGGGCTGTGGGGCAGGGGGGGCTATGGGGTGAATTCAGTGGGGCTGTGCGGAGCCTCAGGGGGAGTTGTGGGGCAGGTTCAGTGGGGCTGCGCTATGGGGCATGTTCAGTGGGGCCGCACTGTGGGGTGAGGCTGTGCTGTGGGGGGGCACCATGGGGCAGCCTCCTCCCCCCTCGCTCTGTACCTGCCTGGGCCTGCAGCCAGGAATGTGTGGAATCCCTGCCCCAGCCCTATGCCATGGGGGCGGGGGGGCAGTGCAAACAGGCCCTGCCACCCACCCAGCCACCGGGCCGGGGGGTCCCCAAATACGTCAGGGGGGAGCCCCTCGATCCAGGGCCGCTTAACCCCAGCAGCACCTGTGGTTCCTGCTGGATGCCTGGGTTCTCCGGAGATTGTCTGTCGGTGTGTTAGAGTGTGTGCTACCCTGCTCGTGTGTGTGTTGTGGTGTCACTGTGTCATTGTCTCAGAGTGTGTTTTCTTAAGTGGATGTTATTGGATGTGTGTGTTGTGTATCGTTTTGTGTGTGAGACTGTGGTGTGTTAGAGCGTGCATTATCTTGTGTGGTGTTACTGTCTGTGTGTTTTGTGTTGTGTTGTTGTGTTAGCATGTGTTTATGTGCTAGTGCGTTATAATGTTACCTGGTGTGTGTTGCCTGGTGTAGGTGTTAGTCTGTGTGTGTCTTGGCCTGGGTATGTGTTGTTGCAGTGTGTGTTACTCTGTGTATTTGCCTGGTGTGTACATCTGTTACCTTGAACATGTCTGTGTTATGTGTACGTGAGTGTGTATCTGTGTGACAGAGGAAGAGATCAGTGTGTGTGTGCATCCGTGTGTGTTGTGTCTCACTCTGCATGTGGAGATCTATGTGTGTGTCACGGAGGGTGTGTAGATCCCTGGGTGCATGTCCCAGTTTGTGTGTCTCAGGTGCTATGTCCTGGTGCATGTGTCACTGGCTGCATGGCCCAGGCTGCGTGTGTCCTGGCTGGTGTGTATCTGGGTGTGTGTGTCCCTGGGTGCGTGTGTCCCAGGTGGTGTGTACCTGGGTGTGAATGTCTGGGAGCAGCAGGCGTGGCACTCTGTGTGTGTGTCCCTGGCTGTCCCTGGGTATGCATGTCCTGGTTGGTGTGTACCTGGGTGTGCATATCCGGGAGCGGCAGGTGTCACCCTGGTTGTTAGTGTCCCAGGGGGTACCTGGCAGAGTGTACCTGTCTGTGTGTCCCACGCAGGCAGCGTGTCCCTGGTTGGGTGTGTCCCAAGTGGTGTGTGCCTGGATGTGCGTGTCTGGGAGCCACAGGCATGTCCCTGGCTGTGTGTGTTCCTGGCGGCCTATCCCTGGGTGTGTGTGTCCCGGGCGGTACCTGGCTGTGTGTACCCGTGTCTGTGTGTCCAGGCTGGTGTGTACTTGTGTCTGTGTGTGTCCCGGGCAATGTGTATCTGTGTATGTGTGTGCCTGGCTGTGCATGTCCTGGGCGGTACCTGGCTGCATGTCCTGGGTGGTACCTGGCTGTGTGTACCTGGATATGTGTGTCCCGGGCAGTGTGTACCTATGTCTGTGTGTCCCAGGCAGTGTGTCCCTGTGTCTGTGTGTCCCGTGTGATACCTGAGTGTGTGAGTCCTGGGCGGTGTGTACCTGAGTGTGTGTCCCGGGCAGGCGCTGTGTCCCCGGTTGTGCCTGTCCCAAGTGGTGTGTACCTGAGTGCAGGGCCGGCTTTAGGAAGTGCAAGGCCCAATTCGAACAGTTTCGACGGGGCCCCAGCAGGGATGACTATTAAAAAAAAATGTAAAAAAACACGTGGGACTTGTACTCACCGGGCGGCGCTCCGGGTCTTCGGCGGCAGGTCCTTCACTTGCTCCAGATCTTCGGCGGCACTGAAGGACCCACCTCCGAAGACCCAGAGCAAGCGAAGGACCCACCGCCGAAGACCCGGAGCGCCGCCAGGTGAGTAAAAATTCAAAAGACGTCTCTAGCCAGAGAAGAGATTTTCACTGGGCGTGGGGCCCGACTCAGGGGAATTGGTGGAATTGGCCTAAAGCCGGCTGTGCCTGGGTGTGTGTATCTGGGAGCAGCAGGCGTGTCCCTGCCTGTGTGTCTCCCGGGCGGTACCTGGCTGTGTGTACCTGTGTCCGTGTGTCCCTGGCTGTGTGTGTCCTGGGCAGCCTGTACCTGGCTGCATGTCTGGAGCGGTACCTGGGTGTGTGTCCCCCTGCCTGTGCCTGTCCCAGGGGGAATCTGGCTGTGTGTACCTGGGTGTGTGTATTCTGGGCAGTGTGTACCTGGGTGTGTGTCCCCTTGCCTGTGCCTGTCCCAGGGGGAACCTGGCTGTGTGTACTTGGGTGTGTGTATTCCGGGCAGTGTGTACCTGGGTGTGTGTCCCCCTGCCTGTGCCTGTCCCAGGCAGGACCTGGCTTTGTGTACCTGGATGTGTCTGTCCCGGGCAGTGTGTACCTGGGTGTGTGTCCCCCTGCCTGTGCCTGTCCCAGACAGGACCTGGCTTTGTGTACCTGGATGTGTGTGTCCCGGGCAGTGTGTACCTGGGTGTGTGTCCCCCTGCCTGTGCCTGTCCCAGGCGGGACCTGACTGTATGTACCTGTGTGTGTCCCTCCCGGGCAGTGTGTATCTGGGTCTGTGTATCCCAGGCTGTGCCTGTCTCAGGCGATACCTGGCTTTGTGTGTCCCAGGCGGTGTGTACCTGATTGTGTGTGTCCCGGGCGATGTGTGTCTCGGTGTTTGTGTCCCAGGCTGCGCGGTACCTGGTGGCCTGTACCTGGATGTGTGTACCTGAGTGTGTGTGTCCCAGGCGGTGTGTACCTGAGTGTGTGTGTCCCGGGTGATGTGTCTCGGTGTTTGTGTCCCGGGCTGCGCGGTACCTGGCGGCCTGTACCTGGCTGTGTGTACCTGAGTGTGTGTGTCCCAGGTGGTGTGTACCTGAATGTGTGTGTCCTGGGCAGCGTGTACCTGAATGTGTGTGACCCTGGTTGTGCGTGTCCCGGGCGGTACCTGGTTGTGTTTACCTGTGTTTTATGTCCCAGGCGGTGTGTACCTGTGTGTGCGTGTCCCGGGCCATGCTGTGCCTGGCGGCCTGTACCTGGCTGTGTGTACCTATGTCTGTGTGTCCCAGGTGGTGTGTACTGTGTGTGTGTCCCAGGTGGTGTGTATCTGCGCGTGTGTGTCCCGGGCAGTGTGTATCTGGGTCTGTGCGTCCCTGCCTGTGCGTGTCCCGGGCGGTACCTGGCTGTGTGTACCTGTGTGTGTGTGTCCCGGGCAGTGTGTATCTGGGTCTGTGTTCCTGGCTGTGCATGTCCTGGGCGGTACCTGGCTGTATGTGTCCCGGACAGTGTGCACCTATGTGTCCCAGGTGGTGTGTATCTGGGTCTGTGTGTCCCTGGCTGTGTGTACCTGTGTGTGTGTGTCCCAGGCAGTGTGTACCTGTGTGTCCCGGGCGGTGTGTATCTGGGTCTGTGCGTCCCTGGCTGTGCGTGTCCCAGGTGGTACCTGGCTGTGTGTACCTGTGTGTGTGTGTGTGTCCCGGGCAGTGTGTACCTGTGTGTGTGTCCCAGGCAGTGTGTATCTGGGTCTGTGTGTCCCTGGCTGTGTGTACTTGTGTGTGTGTGTCCCAGGCAGTGTGTACCTGTGTGTCCCGGGCGGTGTGTATCTGGGTCTGTGCGTCCCTGGCTGTGCGTGTCCCAGGCGGTACCTGGCTGTGTGTACCTGTGTGTGTGTGTCCCGGGCAGTGTGTACCTGTGTGTGTGTGTGTGTGTGTGTGTGTGTCCCAGGCAGTGTGTATCTGGGTCTGTGCGTCCCTGCCTGTGCGTGTCCGGGGCGGGACCTGGCGGCGGGTGAGTCCGGCCCGGCCCCGGCGCGCCAGGGGTTAAAGGCGCGGCCCCGCCCCCGCTCGCCGCCCCGGCTGCGGATCGCGGCACTTCGCTCCAGCCTCCCGCGGGTCGGTCTCGCGTGGGGTGGGGGGCTCGCCGCGCCCCCTAGGTGAGTCGTGCCCCCAGCCCCCCAAAGACCCTGAGACGGGGGGAAGGGAACAAACCCCCATCCCAGCCCCCCGAGCGTGAGAGCTCGGTGAACAAAGTTAGCGTGTTGGGGGGCAGGGCTGCTCTCAGGCCCCCGGGGTCACTCCGGAGTCACTCCGGAATGCAATGGGGGCGGGGCCGGCTGCTGAGCTCCGCTGCCCAGCACTGACCCCCCCCCCCAAAAAAAAAGCTGTAAAACACAGTGTCCCCCTCAGCTGAGAGCCCGGACTCCTGGTTTCTCCCAGGCTCTGGGAGGGGAGTGGGGGCTGGTGGTTACAGCAGGGGGGCTGGGAGCCCGGACTCCTGGGTTCTCCTCGGCTCTGGGAGGGGAGTGGGGGCTGGTGGTTACAGCAGGGGGGGCCGGGGGCCGGGACTCCTGGGTTCTCTCCTGGCTCTGGGAGGGGAGCGGGGGCTGGTGGTTAGAGCAGGGGGGGCTGGGAGCCCGGACTCCTGGTTTCTCCCAGGCTCTGGGAGGGGAGTGGGGGCTGGTGGTTAGAGCAGGGGGGGCTGGGAGCCCGGACTCCTGGTTTCTCCCAGGCTCTGGGAGGGGAGTAGGGGCTGGTGGTTAGAGCAGGGGGGCTGGGAGCCAGGACTCCTGGGTTCTCTCCCCGGCTCTGGGAGGGGAGTGGGGGCTGGTGGTTACAGCAGGGGGGGCCGGGACTCCTGGGTTCTCTCCTGGCTCTGGGAGGGGAGCGGGGGCTGGTGGTTAGAGGGGGTGGGGTGGGAGCCAGGACTCCTGGGTTCTCTAGGAGGCGGTGGGGCCGGAAGCTCCCCGGGACAGCGCTGAAGGTATTCGCAGGAAATTGCTGCTGTGAGGATCCCAGGAGGGACCTGTCGGGTCCTGCCCCGGGCTGAGCTGGGGTTGGGAATCAGACGCGCCCCAGGGGCCAGATGCTGTGACGTGCCGGTGTGGGGTGTCGCAAGGACTTCCGGTGCCCCCCGAGCCCTGCTGGTGCCCCTCACTCTCAAACCGCAGCCCCCTCCCCCCCAGCCCTGCCGGTGCCCCTCACTCCCGACCCGCAGCCCCCTGCCCCCTCGAGCCCTGCCGGTGCCCCTCACTCCCAACCCACAGCTCCTGCCAGCCCAGCCTAGGGGCTGTGAACAAGAAACATTAATGGAACAGGAATTCGCTGCTGTCGATTGAGGACCCCTCACCCTCCCGGACACTGGGGTCCCTTTCTGAATCCTGCCCTCCCCCATCCCTGGGCTGGAGCCTGGCAGGCAGTTCTGGGAGGCACGGATCCCATTTCTCCTCCCGAGGTTGCTGGGATGGAGTTTAGGGGTATGGATCTGGATGCCTGGGTCCCTGGCCCACCTCTGGGGGCTGGGAGTCCTGGGGGCAGGGCCTGAGGCTGGTGTCAGTCTTGCCCGCAGCTGTTTGGGGCACCCTACAGGAACCATCCCAGAAGCCTGGTTCCCCCTGGTCCCTTTGTGGGGGACGGGGGACATTGGAGAGTCCTGGATGATGGGGGGGGCAGGGCAGAGATTAGATGGCCTGTTCCCTTTGGGTGGGGAGTGGGGGCTGGTGGTTAGAGCAGGCACGGGCTGGGAGGCAGGACTCCTGGGTTTGCTCCTTGGCTCTGGGAGGGGAGTGGGGTTCGGTGGGTTGGGAGCCAGGACTCCTGGGTTTGCTCCCTGGCTCTGGGAGGGGAGTGGGATTTGGTGGGTTGGGAGCCAGGACTCCTGGGTTCTCTCCCTCGACCTGGCCAGAGACCACCTGGATGTTTGTCGGTGGAATTTCTCTCCTTTCCTTCCAGGTCAGAGCCCTGAGATTCCCCCCCACCCCTCCGGACTAGTTGGGGGAGGTGGGAATGGGACCTTTCCCCTGTAGGGGGCACTGGCCCCAGGGCAGGGACTACTGGCTCCAGGGAGGGGTTGGATGGGGCCAGGGGGGTGCTGTATGGGGGGAGGTGACCTAGGTCCCCCTCACCCCGTCTCTCTCTCTCTCTCTCTTCCCCCACAGACATTGGGGTCGGGGGCTCATGGCTCTTAGCCTGGCCTGACCCTGCCCCCCTGGCCCCAGCATGGAGGTCAAAGGGCAGCTCATCACCTCTTCCAGCTACAGCTCTGCAGGTAATGGCCCCGCCCCCATGGATCCTGGCCCCACCCCCAAGCACACCCCCACCCTGACTCTGCCCCTTGCCTGACCCCACCCCCACAGTTCTCCCCAGCCTGCCCATGCCCCCTACCCAATATCCACTTCCCGGCTGTGACCCTCACATCCTTCTGTCTCCCCACCACCAACTCTGACCCCTCCCCATCTCCCCCCACCCCAACTAATCCCTCCCCCCTCAGCTCTGACCCCCATCTCCTCTCCCCTCCCCACGCAGATGCACTGGGGTGGGAACCCGGTGCCCGGCTGCGGCTGCAGGAGCTGCTGGAACGGCAGCGGGGCCTGCGGGAGGCGCTGGGCCTGCGGGTCGCTGAGCTGCGCCGGCTGTGTCTGCAGGAGGCCGTGAGTATCCGGGATCCCGCCCCCCCCATGCAGTGCCTTCGTAGCTGCATAGCTATAGTAGGCTGTTATCCTTCTCTCTTCTCTGCCTCTCCCCTAGTGCCAAGGGGGATTTGAACCAGGACTGTCCCCTCTAGATAGGAGGGAGCCGTGCCACGAGCTGCCCAGGCAGAGTAGGCTCTTCTCCTCCTCCCTCCCATCAGCGGTAGTAGGTTGTTATCCTTGGTCTCCAGTCCTCCCCAGGATTTGAACCCACAACCTGGAGCGGCTCCCTAGGCTGCCCCTCGATCTAATGGCGTGGCTTCATTTGCTGTGTAGCTCTAGTAGGTTGTTCTCCATTCCCCCATCAGCGGCAGTCGGTTGTCATCCTCATCTCCAGCTTCAGTGCGATTCAAACCCACAACCTGTAGTGCCCCACCCCATCTAATGGTGCAGCTCCATTAGCCTCACACCTGTAGTAGGCTATTATCCTTCTCCATCCCCTCCCCTCCCATCCCCTCCAGCAGTAGTAGGTTGTTATCTTCCACCATTAGCTGCCTAGCGACAGTAGGCTGTTCCCCTAATGCTTGTGCCCCTGCCTGCCCCCAGGAGCTGACAGGGAAGCTGCCCCCCGAGTACCCACTGGAGCCAGGGGAGAGACCCCACCTCATCCGGAGAAGAGCGGTGCCTGCCCACCGGGGACCTGGAGCCGAGGTGAGGAGGGGACTGGGGGTGGGGGCAGGAAGGAGGGGGTGGGACTGTGGGGAAGGGAGGGGCATGGAGGAGTTGGGAGTGGGGCTGTGAGTGGATCTGGGGGGCTGCAAGGTCTCTCACCCCCCAGACTCCACAGGTGCTGGCCTGGGAGCTGTGCCAGGAGCTAGGATGGGGGCGTAGTGGGAGCCGGGGAGGGCAGAGGGGTGGGTGTGGGGAGGCTGTGGCTTGGTGTGTGGGGGGGACACAGTCTCTCACACACACACACCCGTCTCCCCAGGCACTGGCATGGGAGCTGTGCCAGGAGCTGGGGGGGGTTGGGGGAACCCGGAGCCTGAGGGGGCACTGTGTCTGGGGGGGGTGAGCCGGGGGGGCAGACAGTCTCTCACCCCCCATCCCCCCAGGCGCTGGCGTGGGAGCTGTGCCGGGGGATTGGGGGGTGCAGTGGGAGTCTGGGGGGGCGGTGGCTGGGCCGGGGGGGCGCACAGTCTCTCACCCCCCTTCCCCCCAGGCGCTGGCGTGGGAGCTGTGCCGGGGGATTGGGGGGTGCAGTGGGAGTCTGGGGGGGCGGTGGCTGGGCCGGGGGGGGCGCACAGTCTCTCACCCCCCTTCCCCCCAGGCGCTGGCGTGGGAGCTGTGCCGGGGGATTGGGGGGTGCAATGGGAGTCTGGGGGGGCTGTGGCTGGGTCTGGGGGGGCACACAGTCTCTCACCCCCCGTCCCCCCAGGCGCTGGCGTGGGAGCTGTGCTGGGGGATTGGGGGGTGCAGTGGGAGTCTGGGGGGGGCGGTGGCTGGGCCTGGGGGGGCACACAGTCTCTCACCCCCCTGTCCCCCCAGGCGCTGGCGTGGGAGCTGTGCCGGGAGCTAGGATTGGGGGGTGCAGTGGGAGTCTGGGGGTGCAGTGGGAGTCTGGGGGGGGCGGTGGCTGGGCCTGGGGGGGCACACAGTCTCTCACCACCCATTCCCCCAGGCGCTGGCATGGGAGCTGTGCCCGGAGCTAGGATTGGGGGGTGCAGTGGGAGTCTGGGGGGGCTGTGGCTGGGTCTGGGAGGGCACACAGTCTCTCATACCCCGTCCCCCCAGGCGCTGGCGTGGGAGCTGTGCCGGGGGATTGGGGGGTGCAGGGAGTCTGGGGGGGCTGTGGCTGGGTCTGGGGGGGGCACACAGTCTCTCACCCCCCATCCTCCCAGGCGCTGGCGTGGGAGCTGTGCCAGGGGATTGGGGGGTGCAGTGGGAGTCTGGGGGGGCGGTGGCTGGGCTGGGGGGGCACACAGTCTCTCACCCCCCCGTCCCCCCAGGCGCTGGCGTGGGAGCTGTTCTGGGGGATTGGGGGGTGCAGTGGGAGTCTGGGGGGGCTGTGGCTGGGTCTGGGGGGGGCACACAGTCTCTCACCCCCCGTCCCCCCAGGTGCTGGCGTGGGAGCTGTGCTGGGGGATTGGGGGGTGCAGTGGGAGTCTGGGGGGGCTGTGGCTGGGTCTGGGGGGGCACACAGTCTCTCACCCCCCGTCCCCCCAGGCGCTGGTGTGGGAGCTGTGCCGGGGGATTGGGGGGTGCAGTGGGAGTCTGGGGGGGCTGTGGCTGGGTCTGGGGGGGCACACAGTCTCTCACCCCCCCGTCCCCCCAGGCGCTGGCGTGGGAGCTGTGCCGGGAGCTGGCTGTGCAGCGGCAGGTGGTGGAGGCTGCTCGGCGCCTGGCCCTGGCCCCGGAGCTGACGGAGCAGCAGCGGCGCCGGCGCCGGCAGGTCCAGGCCGAGGCTGCCCAGCGGCTGCGGGAGCTGGAGGGGCAGCTGGGGGAGATGCGGGCCCGGCTGGGGGCGCCCCGGGGAGCGCACGGTGAGAGACACCCCACACACACACACCCCGACCCGATCCCAGCCCCCCAGCCCTCCCTCACTCTGGACCTCCCTACCGTTCCCGAGCCCCGTAGGACCCTAAACCTTCATCTCCCCCCGCATGACCCCATGGGGCACCCCCTGAATTGCCCTCTCCCTGACAGCCCTGTTGCCCCCCGGACACCCTCATAACCCCCCAAATAGCCCCACAGCACCATTTTCTCCGACACTCCCATTGCCCCTTTGACATCCCCTATAGCCCCCCAAATCCCCCACAGACCCCTTCTCTCCCTGACAGCCCTGTTGCCTCCCCGGACACTCCCATAACCCCCTAAATCCCCCACAGCCCCCTTTCTTTCCCAGATGCCCCCCCTAGCCCCTGGGACACCCCATTCTCCCGCATCTCCTCCTCCTCCCCCAGACCCTTCCTGAGTTCCTGTCCCCGACCCCCCAAATCCCTCAGTCACCCCCCTAGCTACTCACTCTCCTCTGCTGCATTTGTGACCCCCACCATCCAGAGATTTTCAGAAGGGGGGGTGTTCCAGCCCCCCACGTCTGCTACCGGAGTTGGGGGGAGTGTTGCAGACTTGGGGGGGCTGGTACCGGGGGGGAGGTTAATAGGAGACTGACCCATCTCCCTTTCCATTCCCCACCCTCTCAAGATGAGGCGTTCACCTCCGAGAACAGCTCCCTCTCTGAAGCGGCCAGTCACGAGAACGGTGAGTGTGTCAGGACACCTGGGTTCTCTCCCCAGCTCTGGGAGGGGAGTGGGGGCTAGTGGTTAGAGCAGGAGAGGCTGGGAGCCAGGACTCCTGAGTTCTCTCCCTGGCTCTAGGAGGGGAGTGGAGTCTAGTGGTTAGAGCAGGGGAAGCTAGGAGGCAGGACTCCTGGGTTCTCTCCCTGGCTCTGGGAGGAGAGTGGGGGTTAGTGGTTAGAGGAGGGGGGCTGGGAGCCAGGACACCTAGGTTCTCTCCCTGGCTCTGGGAGGGGAGTGGGGGTTAGTGGTTAGAGCAGGGGGGCTGGGAGCCAGGACACCTGGGTTCTCTCCCTGGCTCTGGGAGGGGAGTGGGGGCTAGTGATTAGAGCGGGGGGCAGGACTGGTGGGATGCAGGCTGGGGGGATACAGTGCAGGCAGAGTAAGGAGCAGGACTCTTGGGTTCCATCCCTCACATTCTCTCCCCAGATGACCCCCACGGTTTCCAGCCACCCAAGGGGGGCCCCTCATCCCCCCGCAGCCGGGATCACCTCCGCACCGTGTCCGGCAGTCCCGACCGCCGGCCTGGCTGGCGAGGGCCCCCCACGGAGCTGGGCGGGGGGGCCGCCAGCCGCCGCAGCTCGCTAGCCAGTCCTACCAGGTGGGTACTGGCCGGTGTCCCTCCCCCCACCTGCTCCTCTCGCCCCAGTTTCCCCTGCTGCCTCCCACCCCCCCATTTCCCCCCCAGGCCAGTGGGGCTCCCCCCTGCCCCCCATCAGGGTGGGCCCAGCTGGTCTCAGGTTTGGTTTGCTCCCCTCAGCCCGAACCGGACCCTGCCCCGGAGCGTGTCCAGCTTTGAGGGCCGGAGCGTCCCAGCGACCCCGGTTCTGACCCGGAACATCTGCAGTGGGAGCCAGAACGTCAGGTACCGGAGCAGAGCGCCCCCTAGAGACCCCCTGCCTCATGGCATCTCCCAGCCTTGCCTGGGGGGAGCACCCCATAGAGACCCCCTGCCTCATGGCATATCCCAGCCTTGCCTGGGGGGAGCACCCCATAGAGACCCCCTGCCTCATGGCATCTCCCAGCCTTCCCTGGGGGGAGCACCCCATAGAGACCCCCTGCCTCATGGCATATCCCAGCCTTGCCTGGGGGGAGCACCCCATAGAGACCCCCTGCCTCATGGCATCTCCCAGCCTTGCCTGGGGGGAGCACCCCATAGAGACCCCCTGCCTCATGGCATCTCCCAGCCTTGCCTGGGGGGAGCACCCCATAGAGACCCCCTGCCTCATGGCATCTCCCAGCCTTGCCTGGGGGGAGCACCCCCTAGAGACCCCCTGCCTCATGGCATCTCCCAGCCTTGCCTGGGGGGAGCGCCCCCTAGAGACCCCCTGCCTCATGGCATCTCCCAGCCTTGCCTGGGGGGAGCGCCCCCTAGAGACCCCCTGCCTCATGGCATCTCCCAGCCTTGCCTGGGGGGAGCACCCCATAGAGACCACCTGCCTCATGGCATCTCCCAGCCTTGCCTGGGGGGAGCACCCCATAGAGACCCCCTGCCTCATGGCATCTCCCAGCCTTGCCTGGGGGGAGCACCCCATAGAGACCCCCTGCCTCATGGCATCTCCCAGCCTTGCCTGGGGGGAGCACCCCCTAGAGACCCCCATCATCCCATGGTGCCCGGCCCTGCCTGCCCGGGGAGAGAGTCCCCTGCCCTGCCTCCCACCTGACCCCCACAGCTCGGTGCCCCCCATTGCATCTCCGCTTCACCCCTGGGTCTCCCACCCGAGGGCAGAGCGTGGGTGGGAGTTGGGCAGGGTCTGTCTAGGTGGGGGCGTGAGTGATATTGGGTTTTGGGGCTGGGGGGTGAATTGGGGGGGCTCTGTGCTTCATGGTGGGGGCGGGGTACTGAATGTGGGGTGCCTGCTATACCCCACCTTTCACTAACCCCCCTTTTATTTCTGCCTCCCCCTGCAGGCCAGATGCCCCCCCAGCCACCCGCCAGTGGTCAGGGAGCCAGGACTCCCAGCTTGGCCCCCCCAGCCGGGACCCCAGCGCTGACCGGGCCCCCCCAGCCTTCACCGCCCGCACCCGCCGCAGCAACAGCTCGGAGGCCCTGATTGAGCGAGGGGCTCCCCCCGAAGACCCCCCCTTCCGCGGCCCTCCCCGGCCCCCCTACGCTGAGATCCTGTTGGACTATTACCTGGAGCGCCAGGGCTGGCCGGCGGGGGATCACCTTTCACGCCGCGACGCCCCCCCGCCACCTGGCTGGGGATACCCCGAGAGCCCCCTGCCACGCCGGGCGGGACGTGCCAAGTCCTGCGGGCCCCCTCCCCAGAGCCAGCGGCCCCCAGCCCCCCAGTGCCCGCCCCGGGCCGTCCACAAAGCCTTGGCCCTGGAGGGGCTCCGGAACTGGTACCTGCGTAACGCTGGGGGAGTGGGGGGGGGCCCGCCCCCACCCCGGGACAGGAGAGGGGGACCCCCCCGCGGCTGGCCCGAACCCCACCCCCGGCCGGAGACGGGGGGCTACCTGCCCCATTCGCTGAGCTACGCTGGGCAGCCACTGCAGGGCAGGTATGGGGGCCGGGGGGGCTGGCAGCCCTGAGTTAAGGTTGGGGGGCCTAAGGGACCGAACCCCCCCCTTGGAATCATCCCTCTCATTGCTCCCCCCCAGCAGGGGTGCACCTGCCGGTTTGGGGGGTGCAGGAGGCTCATGTGTCTCTTGCTAGGACGTCGGCCTTTTGTCAGCTGCTTCCCGCCCCACCTCCACGGGCAGCGTTGGGGGAAGGACCCAGGCGTCCGGGAGTGGGTGTGTGTGTTGGGGGGGGCGGGATTTAAGGTGACGGGACCCAGGCATCTGGCTCTGCTGCTGGGTTGCGGGGGGGATGGGGACCCAGGTGTGCCTGGGGAAGGGACCCAGGTGTCCGGGGAAAGGTGACTCTCTCTGCTATGACTTAATCCTCCCCGTCCCTTCCTCTGGCTAATCTCTCTTCTCTCCTTCTCTCTCCCTACCCTTGTCTCTCCCCCTACATCTGTCTCTTCTACCACCCCCGCCCCCCCATCTGTCTGTCTGTCGGTCTCTCTGCCTCTGTCGGGCAGACCCTTTGCAGACCTCCTCTACCTGGACGGGCCCAGCGCCCCCTCCCCCGGCCTGGGGCCCCCCCTGGATGTGGAGAGACACCCCCCAGGGACGCTGGTCTGACCTCCTGGGCCGGGGGGGGGGGGGCAGAGACAGCCAGGGGTTAATGTCACAAGCTGGGGGGACACTCCCCTGCTGGACAGGGGGGTGTGTGGCGTCAGGCAGATTGGGGGGGGGAGATGCACATATTTCCCCCGCACACTAGGGTGGTGTGGGGCACGGATTCCCCCCATGGGCTGAGACATGCCCCCAGCAACCTCAATCTGCCCCGCCCACATTTAGATATGGGGGGCAGGTCCTGGCTGGGGAATCAGCCACCTACTGAACCCCCATTACCACCGGCACTAACTGCCCCCCCAAAGCCCTCCCCCTTCTAAAAGTCTGGACAGATAGGGCAGGGGGGCTATCAGCTCCCTGACCCCCCCCATATTCCCTCCCCTGCACCTGGCCATTCCCCCCCAGCACCATATCCCCCTCCCCACATCCAGTAAGCCTCTCCTAAAACAGTCCCCTCCTCCCCCCCCATCTGGCTCATTTAGGAAACGAACTCAAACTCGACATTCCAGCCCCGGCCAGTGGATTTTCCTTTCAAAGTTGCACATGAAACAAGGTCACTTTTTTTTCCCCTTTTCCTACTGGATTTTATTTCGGGGGAAGTGGGGTGGGGGGATGGGGACTGTAGCCCCCCCCCCAGGTCCCGCGTGCATACCCACCTCCCCTGGGCCATGTGTTAGTAGCGACAGGCACCAACATGCGACGGGCTCTGGGCCTCGACTTTGTCCCGTTCCCAGCGCGTGGATTGTAGTGGGAATTTCTATGGCGAATGTCAAACGGGTCACGGTGCAGAACGGGGTTTGTATAATACAGAGCGCAGAGGCAAGGCTGTGGCGTAGTGGCTTGGCTGGGGGCGTGTGTGTGTGGGGGTGCGCCGGCGAGAGCGGAGCCTGGGCTATCGTGGAGGGAGGGAAGGGCATTTCTGACCCTTACGGTTGGGGAGAAATGTCCCAAAATGTCTGTGGAGAGCCTGAGCTGATTGTTCGCAGAGGTGTGAACTGCCCGCGGGGGGGGGGACTGATCTCTGCCTGGGTCTGCAGAGAGTCCGAGCCAATAGCTTGCAGAGGTGTGAACCAATCCCTGCCTGGCTCTGCAGAGAGCCTGAGCTGATTGCTCAAAGAGGGGTGAACCAATCCCTGCCTGGCTCTGCAGAGAGCCTGAGCCAATCGCTTGCAAAGGTCTGAACTGTCCTTAGGCCAGGTCTGCACTACAGACCTAAATCAGTATAACTGTGTGTCACTCAGGAGTGTGAAAAATCCACACACCCCTGAGCAACATAGTTACCCTGACCTAACCTCCCATGTAGACAGTGCCAGGTTGGTGGGAGAACTTCTCCCGCCGCTCGGGAAGCTGGATTAACTATGGGTGAGCGCTTGCTGCTTAGAGGGTCTTCACTGAGGTGCCTCAGCAGCGTTTGAAGTGTAGACATTCCCTCAGTATAACTGACACTGCCCGAGTCAGCAGAAAGCCTGAACTGGTCACTCGCAGAGGTGTGAACTGTTTTGAGTGTGACTGACGCGGCAAGAGCACGAGTCACTCGCTGCCTCCAAATGGGGCATTAAATGCCCCCCTCCCAGCAGGGCATACAGCGTGCGTCAGGAAGGGGCCTGGCCCTGCCCCTCTCCAAAACCAGCAAATTACCTGGGAATCCCACCACTGATACCATTGCCTCTGGCAGTGCCCTGCTGGGATTTTTTTTTTCTGGTTTTCATTTCATTTTGGAGCAGGGATGTCCCAAATTTTCAGAAGGGACCACTCTGACCTCGCGTATAACACAGCAGCCTTTCTCCTCGTCCCCTAGCTCTATACTGAACTCTGCTAAAAACCTCTGGGGGAAATCATGAGGCAAGGCGTTCCACAGAACAGTAAAAAGCGTACTTCCTTGGGGCAGTTACATTTCACATCAGAAGGGACTTGTGTGATCTTCCAGTCTGAACTCCCCATCTCATGCAGGCCAGAGAATGGCCCTCCACTAATTCCTAGAGCAGAACAGTGAATTCTGTTGGCTATCCTTCGAGTGGCTTTGGGAGACCCTACATTAAACCAAGTAAAAATGCCCCCTGCTATGGGGTAAAGAAAACCTGGATTCTTCCAGGCTTACAGGGAATTTATTCATTGTTCAGCCACAGCTTTCTACCTACCCCACAAATAAACCACAAGAGAGGCAGGGGAATGGAAAACCAATGGGATTTAAAAAAAAAATCACCAGGGAGAACCAGGATCTTTGTAAAATTGTTTTTCCAGGTTTTGGAGGATTTCTCCAGGGTTTTTTCTCCCCCTAACAACCCTGCCCCCACAATATGTGTGTGTGAGAAGGGAATCCCAGATTAATTTCCTGTCAACTATGGAGGAAAAGACTCCAGGATCTCTTAAAAAGTGTTTTTCCAGGTTTTTGGAGTTCTCCAAGGTTTCTTCTCCTGGGGGGAGATGTGGAAAACTTGGTTAAAATTCCCAACTTCACAAAGAATTGAGGATTTTTTCCCCTGCATAGGTTAAGGCCCCATGCCCCATTCCCTGCCCCTTCGAGCCAGCCAGACCCCCCCTGGGGCCAGATCAGAGCCAGTGCCTCCTAGAGGGGGAAGGCCCTGTGCCCCATTCTCCCCCTCCCCTGCCAAAAAAAGCTATGCAAGCATTTATAGCAAGAACTGGCACAGAAGTTTATTAGAATAGTTTGCTCCTCAAATAAATAGGAGCCAGCGCCAGATACAGCATCCCACTGAATCCTCAGTGCTCCCTTGAATACACCCCTTCCCACTGCCCCACCACTCCCAGTGTTACAGCCCCTTGTTTCTTTTGTTGCCGAATAAACAAGGTATTTAGGTAGGGCCTACATAAACAGACCTAGGGGGTTGGTCCCTGGGTCAAATCATGTGGCAGGTAGTTCCACAGGTTAACCACCCCCCACCCCACTCTCCTCTGCTGAATTCCCCATGCTCCTGGCTCAAAACATGTGGTCATGCAAATGGTTATCCAGCTCTCAGCCCCTCACTGGGCTCCTGGGTCAAATCATGTGGTGGCGGTAGTGCCACAGGTTAACCACAGGCCATTCTCCCCTGTGCCAAATCAGGTGGAGAGTAGTTCCACAGATTAACTACAGCTCCTCCTTCTGTTAAGCTCTCCGGACCTCTGGGTCAAATCATGTGGCAGGTAGTTCCACAGGTTAGCTGTAGCTCATCCCCTCCCCTAGTCCAAACTCAAGGCCCTGACTCGACTCAGGGGGAAGCTGCATCTTCACAGTAGTGCAGGCGGGCATGTAGGAGAGTAGCGAAGCGCAGGCCTGAGGCAACGGTGAGGGGCTGGTGGGAAGGACGGCAGGGAGGGGTGTCCGTCTCTCTCCTTAAGAGCCAGCTTCTTGTTCCTGGCCCATCGCCTCCAGCAGTAGCCCCATGGGCGTCCTCTTCAGCCCAATGCTCTCGATCTTGTTCTCGATTTTATTCTTGAGGTTCCGGAGGCGAACGGAGGCGTGGATGAGAATCACTGCAAGTGGTGGTGGTGGTGGTGGGGAGGAAGCGAGAAAGGGGGGGGCTGAAAGCATCCCCATCGCTTGCTAAAAACTGCCTCAGGCCCCCGCAACCCAGGTCTTGCGACACAGCAAAGCAGCAAGTTGCTACTCCCTGCCGCCGCTCGCATGCGTGGCTGTGGCTGTCAGAATGCGCCTGCCATGCCACAGTGTTTCCATGCAGGGTGTGTTTGCAGGCAACCTCCCACAGCAAAAGCGGCACCAGGGCGGGGACTGCACGCATGGATGCTGTGGCGAGAATGCATTTGCCATGCCCCCGCCCACTGGCAAAAGGATGCAGCAGCGTGGGGTCTGCATCGGTGGACATGCATCTAACATGAAACCAGTCACTGCAACCGATGCAACAGGGCGGTGACGGCCAGCCTGGCTCTTGGAGTGAAAACGCAGGGGCCTGCTGCACGCAGGGATGCTGCGGCTGGGCTGCACCAACACGCACAGCAGGAATGCATCTAACATGCCCCTGCCCCATGCTTGCAGCACGGCCCCCAGAGCGCAGCCCCTGCATTGGCAGATGCTGCAGCAGCTGTGGCACGAAGATGCAACTGCCTGCAGCAGGGAGGCTGCAGGAACGGCCCGGCCAGCTGCCTGCGACTAGGAAATGCAACTGCCCTCCAGGGTGGGGGCTGCATGCATGGATCTGCCTGCCAGGAAGCAACAGCCGTGCACCCCTTGTCCTCCCTCCAGCCAGCATGTAGCATGTGACCCGTGGATCTGACTCCCCAGCCCAAGCACTGTGTTCACCCCCTGCCTGCCCCACTCACTCCCATCAATCCCCCTGTTCCACTTCCCCCATCAACCCCACCCTCCTGATCTCTGCTACCCCATGTGTCCCCACCCCCAAATTCCACCCCAGCAAACCTGGCCCTCTTCCTCTGTTCCATCCCGTCCCATAGCATTCCCTAGGCCCTACTTAACCTGACCCCATAGATTCGACACCCCCATCAGCCCTGCCTCAACCCCTCACCCTACCGCCCATCCCTCCCCCTCCCACTCACTGGAGATGGGCAGGGCGACTGTCAGCAGGAAGACCTCCGAGCCCCCCAAGAGAGACACCAGGCCATAGGCGCTCCCCAGCATGGCCAGAAGGCTGGCGCTGGGGTAGCTGCGGCGGAAGCGCCGGATCGGGGCCTTGTTCTCGGCCGCCCAGACGAAGGTGACGAAGACGAGGGTCACCGTGGAGCTGGAGAGAAGGGTGTGCAGGGGCCGGAAGTACCTGCTGGGACAGGGCAGAGTGAGAACCCAGGAGTCCCGGTGTCCACATTTTGCATTGACCCCCCCCCGGAGCATGCGCCCCCCCTTGCATAGAGCATAAATGGCCCCCCACCGCTTGTATCGACTCCCTGGGGAGCAGGCATGGCCCCCCCACCCCTTACACTGACCTCCCTGAACATTGCATGGCCCCCCAAGCCTTGAAGTGACCCCCACCAGCATGCAAGCCCCCCACCCCTTGCACTGACCCCCATCAGCACGCATGCCCCCTACCTCTTGCATTGACGCCCCCCAGCATGCACGCCTCCCCACCTCTTGCACTGACCCCCCCAGCATGCATGCCCCCCCTTGCACTGACCCCCCGAACAGTGCACAGCCCCATATCCCTTGCACCGACCCCCCCAACATTGCACCCCCCCGAGCAGGCACAGCCCCCCCTTACACTGACCCCTCCGCTTGCACTGACCCCCCAACATTGCACGGCCCCCCGCCCCTTGCACTGACCCCCCCCCGCACATTGCACGGACCCCCCGCCGGCGCTCACCCCCCCCCGAGCAGGCACGGCCCCCGCCCCTTGCACTGACCCCCCCCGAATATTGCACGCCCCCCCCTTGCACTGACTCCCCCGCACATTGCAGGGCCCCCACCCCTTGCACTGACCCCCCCAGCAGCAGCGCCAGCCCCAGGCCCAGCCCGTAGTTGCTCTGATAGTAGAGCAGGTTGTTGAGGACCCGGTTCCTCCAGCGCTGCGGGTCGCGCGGGTCCGGGGCCGCCAGGCGCGCGGGGCCCAGCAGGAAATCGTCCAGGGCCCGCAGCGGGGGCGGCCGCACCTCGGACATCTTCAGCGCCCGGGCCGCCGACTACAGCCCCCGGCATGCACCGCGCCGCCGCCGTCCGCCCGCCCGGGGCCGCCCGCCGCGGGGCCGCCTGGGAAATGGAGTCCTGGAGGGGACAGGGCTGGGAGCCAGGACTCCTGGGTTCTCTCCCCGGCTCCGGGAGGGGAGTGGGGTCTAGTGGTTAGAGCAGGGGGAGCTGGGAGCCAGGACTCCTGCGTTCTCTCCCTGGCTCCTGGTACGATCTCAAGCTAATTGTCCTGAAAAGTCTACCGCTGTCCCCAGCCCACCCCCAGAAGTGGTTGCATCTGTTGCTGCTGCCCCATACTTGTGTGAGTCCCTGCTGCCCCCTGCTGGTGGGGACTGCCGTGGGTGTGTCCAGGATGTGGGGGGTGTTGACTAAACAGGTGATTGTGCCGGGTGGCAGGTGGGTTGCTGGTTGTGGGTGTGGGGGGCCAATACATGGAGGCGCTATGGGTGGGGGTTCTGGGTGTGGGGTGCAGTGCATGGGGGCGCTGTGGGTGGGGGTTGTGGGTGTGAAGGGCAGTGCATGGGGGTGCTGTAGGGTGGGGATTGTGGGGGCAGGGCATAGGGATGCTGTAGGGTGTGGGGGACAGTGTATAGGGGTGCTGTGGGTGGGGGGTGGGAGCAGTGCATTCAGGTGCTGTAGGGTGGGAGCTGTAGGTGTGAAGGGCAGTGCATAGGGGTGCTGTAGGGTGGGGGTTGTGGGTGGGGGGCAGTGCATGGAGGCGCTGGAGGGTGGGGCTTGTGGGTGTGGGGGCAGTGCATGGGGTGCTGTGGGTGGGGGTTGTGGGAGGGGGGCAGTGCATGGGATGCTGTAGGGTGGGGGTTGCGGGTGTGGGGACAGGGCATAGGGCTGCTGTAGGGTGGGAGTTGCGGGTGTGGGGGACAGTGTATAGGGGTGCTGTGGGTGGGGTGACAGTTCATAGGGGTGCTGGAGGGTGGGGGTTGTGGGTGGGGGGGCAGTGTATAGGAGTGCTGTGAGTAGGGGTTGGGGGTGGGGACAGTGCATACAGGTGCTGTAGGGTGGGGGCTGTACGTGTGAGGGGCAGGGCATAAGGGTGCTGTGGGTGGGGGGTGGGGGCAGTGCATACAGGTGCTGTAGGGTGGGGGCTGTAGGTGTGAGGGGCAGTGCATAAGGGTGCTGTGGGTGGGGGGTGGGGGCAGTGCATACAGGTGCTGTAGGGTGGGGGCTGTAGGTGTGAGGGGCAGGGCATAGGGGTGCTGTGGGTGGGGGTGGGGGCAGTGCATACAGGTGCTGTAGGGTGGGGGCTGTAGGTGTGAGGGGCAGTGCATGGGGTGCTGTGGGTGGGGGTGTGGGTGGGGGCAGTGCATACAGGGGCTGTAGGGTGGGGGCTGTAGGTGTGAGGGGCAGGGCATAGGGGTGCTGTAGGGTGGAGGATGTGGGTGTGAGGGCGGTGCATGGGGTGCTGTGGGTGGGGGTTGTGTGTGGAGGGCAGTGCATAGGGGCGCAGTGGGTGGGGGTTGTGTTGGGCGTGGGGGTGGGCCTGCAGGGCAGGTTGGCAGTGTTGAGGGGCCGACCCCAGTTCTCTGGAGCAAGGGAGCGCAGCAGGACCCACAGAGGAGTTGTGCGCCAGCTCGCAGGCAGATCCAGCAGGCCACAGCCAGGAGCAAGGGAGCAAAACAGGTTGCAAAGAGGTGGAAGGGAGCCTGGTTCGCTGCCCCCCAACTCCACCCCACCCCACCCCAAGCGATAGAAGGACACAAGTTGCTGAGTGGATGAGTCGGCTGCTCTCCAGTGACAGGCCCAGTAGAAGAGCAAAGGGGTGAGGGAATGAGACAGGCCCAGTGGAGGAGGAGTACCAGAGCGAGGGAACGGGACAGGCCCAGCGGAGGAGTGTGGGAGCGAGGGAACGAGACAGGCCCGGTGGAGGAGGCGCACCGGAGTGAGGGAACGAGACAGGCCCGGTGGAGGAGGAGTACCAGAGCGAGGGAACGAGACAGGCCCAGCGGAGGAGTGTGGGAGCGAGGGAACGAGACAGGCCCAGAGGAGGAGGCGTACCTGGTGGAGGAGGAGCACCGGAGCGAGGGAACGAGACAGGCCCGGAGGAGGAGGAGCGCCGGAGCGAGGGAACGAGACAGGCCCGGAGGAGGAGGAGGAGGAGCGAGGGAACGAGACGGGCCCGGTGGAGGAGGAGCACCGGAGCGAGGGAACGAGACGGGCCCGGTGGAGGAGGAGCACCGGAGCGAGGGAACGAGACAGGCCCGGTGGAGGAGGAGCGCCGGAGCCAGGGAACGAGACAGGCCCGGTGGAGGAGGCGCGCCGGAGCGAGGGAACGAGACCGGCCCGGTGGAGGAGGCGCGCCGGAGCGAGGGAACGAGACAGGCCCGGTGGAGGAGGCGCGCCGGAGCGAGGGAACGAGACAGGCCCGGTGGAGGAGGAGCGCCGGAGCCAGGGAACGAGACTGGCCCGGTGGAGGAGGAGCGCCGGAGCCAGGGAACGAGACAGGCCCGGTGGAGGAGGAGCGCCGGAGCCAGGTAACGAGACAGGCCCGGTGGAGGAGGAGCGCCGGAGCCAGGGAACGAGACAGGCCCGGTGGAGGAGGAGCGCCGGAGCCAGGGAACGAGACAGGCCCGGTGGAGGAGGCGCGCCGGAGCGAGGGAACGAGACCGGCCCGGTGGAGGAGGCGCGCCGGAGCGAGGGAACGAGACCGGCCCGGTGGAGGAGGAGCGCCGGAGCGAGGGAACGAGACAGGCCCGGTGGAGGATGAGCGCCGGAGCCAGGGAACGAGACAGGCCCGGTGGAGGAGGAGCGCCGGAGCCAGGGAACGAGACAGGCCCGGTGGAGGACGAGCGCCGGAGCCAGGGAACGAGACAGGCCCGGTGGAGGAGGAGCGCCGGAGCGAGGGGACGAGACAGGCCCGGTGGAGGAGGAGCGCCGGAGCCAGGGGACGAGACAGGCCCGGTGGAGGAGGCGCGCCGGAGCCAGGGGACGAGACAGGCCCGGTGGAGGAGGAGCGCCGGAGCCAGGGAACGAGACAGGCCCGGTGGAGGAGGAGCGCCGGAGCGAGGGAACGAGACAGGCCCGGTGGAGGAGGAGCGCCGGAGCCAGGGAACGAGACAGGCCCGGTGGAGGAGGAGCGCCGGAGCCAGGGAATGAGACAGGCCCGGTGGAGGAGGAGCGCCGGAGCCAGGGAACGAGACAGGCCCGGGGGAGGAGTAGCGCCGGAGAGAGGAAACGAGACAGGCCCGGGGGAGGAGTAGCACCGGAGAGAGGAAACGAGACAGGCCCGGTGGAGGAGGAGCACCGGAGTGAGGGAACGAGACAGGCCCGGTGGAGGAGGAGTAACGGAGCGAGGAGACGAGACAGGCCCGGTGGAGGAGGAGCGCCGGAGCCAGGGAACAAGACAGGCCCGGTGGAGGAGGAGCGCCGGAGCGAGGAGAAGAGACAGGCCCGGTGGAGGAGGAGTGCCGGAGCCAGGGAACGAGACAGGCCCGGTGGAGGAGGAGCGCCGGAGCGAGGAGACGAGACAGGCCCGGTGGAGGAGGAGCGCCGGAGCGAGGGAGACGAGACAGGCCCGGTGGAGGAGGAGCGCCGGAGCCAGGGAACGAGACAGGCCCGGTGGAGGAGGAGCGCCGGAGCGAGGGAACGAGACAGGCCCGGTGGAGGAGGAGCGCCGGAGCCAGGGAACGAGACAGGCCCGGTGGAGGAGGAGCGCCGGAGCGAGGGAACGAGACAGGCCCGGAGGAGGAGGAGGAGGAGCGAGGGAACGAGACCGGCCCGGTGGAGGAGGAGCGCCGGAGCCAGGGAACGAGACAGGCCCGGTGGAGGAGGAGCGCCGGAGCCAGGGAACGAGACAGGCCCGGTGGAGGAGGAGCGCCGGAGCGAGGAGAAGAGACAGGCCCGGTGGAGGAGGAGCGCCGGAGCCAGGGAACGAGACAGGCCCGGTGGAGGAGGAGCGCCGGAGCGAGGAGACGAGACAGGCCCGGTGGAGGAGGAGCGCCGGAGCGAGGAGACGAGACAGGCCCGGTGGAGGAGGAGTGCCGGAGCCAGGGAACGAGACAGGCCCGGTGGAGGAGGAGCGCCGGAGCGAGGAGACGAGACAGGCCCGGTGGAGGAGGAGCGCCGGAGCGAGGAGACGAGACAGGCCCGGTGGAGGAGGAGCGCCGGAGCCAGGGAACGAGACAGGCCCGGTGGAGGAGGAGCGCCGGAGCGAGGGAACGAGACAGGCCCGGTGGAGGAGGAGCGCCGGAGCCAGGGAACGAGACAGGCCCGGTGGAGGAGGAGCGCCGGAGCGAGGGAACGAGACAGGCCCGGAGGAGGAGGAGGAGGAGCGAGGGAACGAGACCGGCCCGGTGGAGGAGGAGCGCCGGAGCCAGGGAACGAGACAGGCCCGGTGGAGGAGGAGCGCCGGAGCCAGGGAACGAGACAGGCCCGGTGGAGGAGGAGCGCCGGAGCGAGGAGAAGAGACAGGCCCGGTGGAGGAGGAGCGCCGGAGCCAGGGAACGAGACAGGCCCGGTGGAGGAGGAGCGCCGGAGCCAGGGAACGAGGCAGGCCCGGTGGAGGAGGAGCGCCGGAGCCAGGGAACGAGACAGGCCCGGTGGAGGAGGCACGCCGGAGCCAGGGAACGAGGCAGGCCCGGTGGAGGAGGAGCGCCGGAGCGAGGGAACGAGACAGGCCCCGTGGAGGAGGAGCGCCGGAGCGAGGGAACGAGACAGGCCCGGTGGAGGAGGAGCGCCGGAGCGAGGGAACGAGACAGGCCCAGGGGAGGAGGAGCGCCGGAGCGAGGGAACGAGACAGGCCTGGTGGAGGAGGAGCGCCGGAGCGAGGGAACGAGACAGGCCCTGGGGAGGAGGAGCGCCAGAGCGAGGTAACGAGACAGGCCCGGTGGAGGAGGAGCGCCGGAGCCAGGGAACGAGACAGGCCCGGTGGAGGAGGAGCGCCGGAGCCAGGGAACGAGAGCGGCCCGGTGGAGGAGGAGTACCGGAGCCAGGGAACGAGACAGGCCCGGTGGAGGAGGAGCACCGGAGCGAGGAGATGAGACAGGCCCGGTGGAGGAGGAGCGCCGGAGCCAGGGAACGAGACAGGCCCGGTGGAGGAGGAGCGCCGGAGCCAGGGAACGAGACAGGCCCGGTGGAGGAGGAGCGCCGGAGCCAGGGAACGAGACAGGCCCAGAGGAGGAGTAGTACCGGAGAGAGGAAATGAGACAGGCCCAGGGGAGGAGGAGCGCCGGAGCGAGGGAACGAGACAGGCCCGATGGAGGAGGAGTGCCGGAGCGAGGGAACGAGACAGGCCCGGTGGAGGAGGAGCGCCGGAGCCAGGGAACGAGACAGGCCCGGTGGAGGAGGAGCGCCGGAGCCAGGGAACGAGACAGGCCCAGAGGAGGAGTAGTACCGGAGAGAGGAAATGAGACAGGCCCAGGGGAGGAGGAGCGCCGGAGCGAGGGAACGAGACAGGCCCGATGGAGGAGGAGTGCCGGAGCGAGGGAACGAGACAGGCCCGGTGGAGGAGGAGCGCCGGAGCCAGGGAACGAGACAGGCCCGGTGGAGGAGGAGCGCCGGAGCGAGGGAACGAGACAGGCCCGGTGGAGGAGGAGTGCCAGAGCGAGGGAACGAGACAGGCCCAGGAGAGGAGGAGTGCCGGAGCCAGGGGATGAGACAGGCCCGGTGGAGGAGGAGTGCCGGAGCGAGGGTACGAGACAGGCCCGGTGGAGGAGGAGTACCGGAGCGAGGGAACGAGACAGGCCCAGGAGAGGAGGAGCGCCGGAGCGAGGGAACGAGACAGGCCCGGTGGAGGAGGAGCGCCGGAGCGAGGGAACGAGACAGGCCCGGTGGAGGAGGAGTACCAGAGCGAGGGAACGAGACAGGCCCAGGGGAGGAGGAGTGCCAGAGCGAGGGAACGAGACAGGCCCAGGGGAGGAGGAGTGCCGGAGCGAGGGAACGAGACAGGCCCGGTGGAGGAGGAGCGCCGGAGCCAGGGAACGAGACAGGCCCGGTGGAAGAGGAGTACCGGAGCCAGGGAACGAGACCGGCCCGGTGGAGGAGGAGTGCCGGAGGGGGGACCACAAGGATCCACTGGCCTGGCTCTCACTCAGCTCTGGTACTGCCCCTAGGGGGCACCCCTTCAGTGCACCAGCCCCCCCTTGGGATCACACTCTCCCTGGGGGGAGCCCCTTGGCTTCTCTGCCCCCTGGGACCAAGCCGCAGTGCCGCCCCCTCACGCCATGAGCTCCCCGCAGTGAAGGCCCCCCCCGGAGGGAGACACTCCCCCAAAGGGAGCCACACTCTCCCAGCTTCTTGAATCTGGAGTGACTCTCCCTGTGTGAACGCAGGAGGCTTTATTCGGAATACAGTGTTACCAGCTGGAGCACAAAGGGGCTGGGGGCGGGGAATCTCTGGTCGTTTATTCCTGGGTGGGAAGCTTGGGGGGCAGTGGGGGGGCTCAGGGCCCCCCACAGAGCCCCCTCAACCCCCTCACTGACCCCAAACCTCCCATTCTGCCAGACAGAGCCCCCCAACCCTCCAGGGCTCCCCACAGGCCCCCTGAACCCCCTCACTGCCCCCAAACCTCCCACTGCCAGACAGAGCCCCCCAACCCCTCCAGGGCTCCCCACAGGGCCCCCTGAACCCCCTCACTGCCCCCAAACCTCCCACTCTACCGGACAGAGCCCCCCAACCCCTCCAGGGCTCCCCACAGGGCCCCCTGAACCCCCTCACTGCCCCCAAACCTCCCACTGTGCCAGACAGAGACCCCCAAACCCTCCAGGGCTCCCCACAGGGCCCCCTGTACCCCCTCACTGCTCCCAAACCTCCCATTGTGCCAGACAGAGCCCCCCAACCCCTCCAGGGCTCCCCACAGGGCCCCCTGAACCCCCTCACTGCCCCCAAACCTCCCACTGTGCCAGACAGAGCCCCCCAACCCCTCCAGGGCTCCCCACAGGGCCCCCTGAACCCCCTCACTGCCCCCAAACCTCCCACTGTGCCGGACAGAGCCCCCCAAACCCTCCAGGGCTCCCCACAGGGCCCCCTGAACCCCCTCACTGCCCCAAAACCTCCCATTGTGCCAGACAGAGCCCCTCAACCCCTCCAGGGCTCCCCACAGGGCCCCCTGAACCCCCTCACTGCCCCCAAACCTCCCACTGTGCCGGACAGAGCCCCCCAAACCCTCCAGGGCTCCCCCCAGGTCCCCTCCAGGGCCCCAGACTCCCCCCCAGTCCCCCAGCCAGCATCAGGGCTGTGGAGCAGCAGGTAGGTGGTCTCCTAGCAGCAGCCAATGGGAGGCGAGGATGCAGCTGGATTGGGGCAGTGGGGGCAGAGGGGGCAGGTGGCTGCTGGGCCCTTTTGAGCCACAATTGGTGGAGGCGGTTCCCCCGCCACAGCCCTGACACCCCCCCAGACTCAGAAGTGGGGGGCTGGCTGGAGGGGACCCCAATACCTGACCCTCTCAAGGCTGAGAAAGGGCATTGGCTGGACAGAGGGGACCCCAATACCTGCCTCCCCCTCACAAACTCCTCCCTCCGTCTCTCAGGCTCACCCCCAGCAAGGCCCGATTTGGGGCTGATGGCGGATGGACCCGACCCCCCTCCTCAGCACGGCGCCCCCCAGCGTCCGGCCCTGACTGCCAGGGGAAAGCGCCCCCCTACTGAGCCCCCCAACCTGCTCCCCGCAGCACAGCACCGCCCCCAGTGCCAGGCCCTGATTGCTAAGGGAGAGCACCCCCTACTGAGCCCCCCAACCCACTCCCCACAGCACAGCCCCCACGCAGTGCCCAGCCCCCATTGCTAAGGGAGAGCGCCCCCTACTGAGCCCCCCAACCCACTCCCCACAGCACAGCCCCCACGCAGTGCCCAGCCCCCATTGCTAAGGGAGAGCGCCCCCTACTGAGCCCCCCAACCCACTCCCACAGCACAGCCCCCACGCAGTGCCCAGCCCCATTGCTAAGGGAGAGCGCCCCCTACTGAGCCCCCCAACCCACTCCCCACAGCACAGCCCCCATTGCTAAGGGAGAGTGCCCCCTACTGAGCCCCCCAACCCACTCCCCACAGCACAGCCCCCATTGCTAAGGGAGAGTGCCCCCTACTGAGCCCCCCAACCCACTCCCCGCAGCACAGCCCCCATTGCTAAGGGAGAGTGCCCCCTACTGAGCCCCCCAACCCACTCCCCACAGCACAGCCCCCATTGCTAAGGGAGAGTGCCCCCTACTGAGCCCCCCAACCCACTCCCCACAGCACAGCCCCCACGCAGTGCCCAGCCCCCATTGCTAAGGGAGACTGCCCCCTACTGAGCCCCCCAACCCACAGCGCAGCACCGCCCCCAGTGCCCGGCCCTGATTGCTAAGGGAGAGCACCCCCTACTGAGCCCCCCAACCCACAACATGATGCCCCCCTGCCTGGCCTCCCAACCTCCTCCCCAGAGCACAGCACCCCCCCCCCCAGCGCCCGGCACCGATTGCAAAGGGAGAGCGCTCCCTACTGAGCCCCCTGACCCACAGCACGGTGCCCCCCACCCCGACTGCCATGGGAGAGCACCCCATACTGAGCCCCCCAACCCGCTCCCCACAGCACAGCACCCCCCCAGCGTCCGGCCCTGACTGCCAGGGGAAAGCGCCCCCCTACTGAGCCCCCCAACCCACAGCACAGCACCGCCCCAAGTGCCTGGCCCTGATTGCTAAGGGAGAGCACCCCCTACTGAGCCCCCCAACCCACTCCCCACAGCACAGCCCCCACGCAGTGCCCAGCCCCCATTGCTAAGGGAGAGTGCCCCCTACTGAGCCCCCCAACCCACTCCCCACAGCACAGCCCCCATTGCTAAGGGAGAGTGCCCCCTACTGAGCCCCCCAACCCACTCCCCACAGCACAGCCCCCATTGCTAAGGGAGAGTGCCCCCTACTGAGCCCCCCAACCCACTCCCCACAGCATTGCGCTCCCTAGCTGGGGGTGGGGGGCCAGGGGCACACACATGGAAACCACCACTCCGCCTTTACATCAAAATACCTGACAAGCCTTTATTTAATTAGTTAATTAATCAACACCAGACAGACAGACGGGGGGAGGGCATTACTGAATGGACTGATGGAAGCAGGGGGAACCAGGGGGGTGGGGGGCAGAGCTAGGGTAGTGGGGGAAATGGGAGGTTCAGAGCAGGTGGGCCAGAGCCCTGGGGACAATAAGGGGCTCAGAGCTGGGACACTGGGGGGCAGAGCCCGGGTGGGGAATAAGGGTCTTGAAGCATGTCGGGGGCGAGCTGTCACCCTAATGGGGGGGGCAGTTGGCTTGTGGGGGAGAGACGTGGGGCCCAGAGATAAGCCGGCCTGCGGAGGGAGGGGTCATTGGGGGGGCAGAGACTGGGGGGCTAGGAGCAAGGCAGCCCCTCCTCCGTGCCCACAGGCTGGCTACATTCAGAGATGGACGGGGCAGGGGGGACGTAAGCCCCTCCCCCGCCGCATTAGCACTCACTGGGCCCTGGGGGGGGTGTCCTCATTACTCAGGCAGATACCTCAGCAGGGGCTCCCCTCCATATGCCCCCCTCCGCCCCCCAACAGCTGCCTCCTCCTCCTCTTCCTCCGTCCTCTTGGCCCGCTGCAGCTGGGGTGCTCCCGCCTCGGGGCCCTCCCCGTCGCCCCCCAGCCGCTTCACGCGCAGCAGGGTGGGGGGTTCTTCCTCCAGCCCCCGGCGCAGGCGTCTGGGGTGGCGGGGGGGTCGCATCTCACCACCCCCCGCGAGGATCCGGCCCACCAGGTACCTGCGAGCCAGAGGAAAAACAGAGCTAGAACCCAGGCGTCCGGGGTCCCAGCCCCTCCGCTCTAACCCCCAGCCCCCACTCCCCTCCCAGAGCCAGGCGGAGAACCCAGGAGTTCTGGCTCCCAGCCCCCCTGCTCTAACCACCAGCCCCACTCCCCTCCCAGAGCCAGGGGGAGAACCCAGGAATTCTGGCTCCCAGCCCCCCTGCTCTAACCACTGGACCCCCCTCCCCTACCCGCCCCTCCCCTCCCAGAGCCAGGGAGAGAACCCAGGAGTCCTAAATCCGAAAGCCCTACTGGGGCACATGGCCTTTTCCCTCTAGGGGGTGCTGACCCCCATGCTGCCCCAGTGGGGTGGGACTGGCTGCCTCGGGGGGTGGGGAATGGGGCCTGGGGTCCAGCCCTTCTCCAAGCACCTCAGCATCTCTGCATCCATCTCCCCAGGCTCCTCATCACCCGGCTCGTCCTGGTGGTTCTCGTAGGCCCCATTCGTCCGGTAACGGCTCAGCTGGGGTGGGGCCGGGGCCCGGGTCCTGGGGGGGGCACCCGCCCCAGTCTCATCGTAATCGGGGTATGAGGCCCCCCTAGCCTGGTCCCACAGCTGCAAGAGAGAGGCCAGGGGGACCGATTCCTGGAGGAGGCGCTGGAGAGCCAGGGCGGCCTGGGCCCCATCCTGCCTCCAGCGGCCACCGGGGGGCACCTCCTGGAGCCACGGGGTGCCCCCTGGCTCGTCCTCCCGCCACCGGCCTGCAGGGGGAGCCCCCAGCCTCTCCAGCGCCTGGGCCAGCAGCTCGTCCTGGGCCAGCGGCCCCAGCCGGGGGTAGTAGATCTCGTTGGCCAGCCCCATCTCCCCCTCGTAGGGAGCCCCTCGCAGGTCCCGTCGGAATCGCCGAGGGCCCCCAGCTGAGTCGTGGGACAGCGCCCCCCTGGGGCCGGCGGGAAGAGCCTGTGGGGAAAACACCGAGAGAAAGAGGTGGAGAGGTGAATGGACGGTACCCAGCGTACCCAGGCTATTCCTAGTGAACCCAGGAGTCCTGGCTCCCACAACCGCCCGCTCTAACTACTAACCCCACTCCCCTCCCAGAGCTGGGAGAGAACCCAGGAGTCCTGGTTCCCATCCCCCCCGCTCTAACCACCGGACCCCACTCCCTTCCCAGACCAAGAGAGAACACAGGAGTCCTGGCTCCCAGCCCCCCTGCTCTAACCACCGGACCCCACTCCCCTCCCAGAGCCAGCAAAGAATCCAGGAGTCCTGGTTCACATCCCCCGCCGCCCTAACCACCAGACCCCACTCCCGTCCCAGAGCCAGCAAAGAATCCAGGAGTCCTGGCTCCCAGCCCCCCTGCTCTAACCACCGGACCCCACTCCCCTCCCAGAGCCAGGAAAGAATTCAGGAGTCCTGGTTCACATCCCCCGCCGCCCTAACCACCAGCCCCCACTCCCGTCCCAGAGCCAGCAAAGAATCCAGGAGTCCTGGCTCCCAGCCCCCCTGCTCTAACCACCAAACCCCACTCCCTTCCCAGAGCCAGGAGTGCTGCTCCTTTCAGCACAGGGCAGCTCCCCGCCTTTTCCAGCTAATGGAGGGGGGTAGGTCAGCAAATGGGGGGCAGGTCTGAGAGATGGTGGAGGAGGGGCATCTCTGCAGTGATTTCCCCCCCTCCCCATGTGTCTGTGGCAGCCGGCTCTGCTGGCTGAGTCACTAGGAGTGCCGGGGTGGGGGGGATTGGCTGGCAGCTGGGGGAGACGGGGAGGGGTTAGTGGGGGGGGTGCACTGCCAGCCCCGGCCCCCCAGGCATCACGGGCTGCCCATTGTCTGTGGCTGGCGAGGCCCCTTATCGTTCTTTCTCCCTCTCACCCCCCCCCCCGCTTGCCCTCCCCCCTGTGCAGGGCCCCTGGCTCCCCTCTGCTGCTGAAATGCAGCTGCTTCTGGGGCGGAGTGCGACAGTGACACGGAACCCCCCATCCCCCTCCGTCCTCTGGACCACCCCTCCCCCTCCCCCTCAAACACCCCATCGCCCTAGACTGTCACGCCCCAAACACCCTATCCCCCTAGATCCCACACGACCCAAACACCCCAATCCCCAGACCCCCACCCCAACACTCCCATCCCCCAAACACCCCATCGCCCTAGACTGTCACGCCCCAAACACCCTATCCCCCTAGATCCCCAAACACCGCCCACCCCCTTTAAACACCCCACACTCACCTCGATCCCCCCCCCCCAGCGCCACCGTCTCGACTGAGAGGGGGAACTCACAGCAGCGCCCCCGATCTCCTGCGCTGGGGGGGCGGGGTCTGGGCCTCAATGGGGGTGGAGCAGCCCCAGAGATGGGACCATCAGCTCCCCCACGAGACTCCCCTGGGTCCGGGTCCGGGTCCATCCCCCGCCCTCCCCCGGAGACCATAATAAGGACTGCGGGGGAAGGGGGCGAGGGGTTCGCGTAGGGGGAGAGAGATGGGGCGCAGGCGGGAGGTGGGGAACGGGAGAGAGATGGGGTGCGGGGGGGCGATGAAGGGAGATGGAGGTGCTGGGGGGGGGCTGGGGAGGCGATGAGGGGAGATGGGAATGCCGGGGGCAGGTGGGGAACGGGGGAGAGATGGGGTGCGGGGGGCGATGAAGGGAGATGGAGGTGCTGGGGGCGCAGGGGGGGAGATGGAGGTGCTGGGGGTGCAGAGGGGCGATGGGGGCGCAGGGGGGCGATGAGGGGAGATGGGGGTGCCGGGGGCAGGTGGGGAACGGGGCAGAGATGGGGTGCGGGGGGCGATGAGGGGAGATGGAGGGGCTGGGGGGGCGATGAGAGGAGATGGAAATGCCGGGGGCAGGTGGGGAACGGGGGAGAGATGGGGTGCGGGGGGCGATGAAGGGAGATGGAGGTGCTGGGGGCGCAGGGGGGGAGATGGAGGTGCTGGGGGTGCAGAGGGGCGATGGGGGCGCAGGGGGGCGATGAGGGGAGATGGGGGTGCCGGGGGCAGGTGGGGAGAGATGGGGCGCAGGGCTCGGGGGTCCCGGGTCCCCTCCCTACCTTCCCGGCGGCGGGCCCCAGCGCGCAGAGCAGAGCCGCCAGCATCAGGGTCGGAGCCATCGCGCAGGGACCGGACAGGATCGAACCGCGGGGAGGGGGAGACACGGACCGGCGCAGGGAGCAGCCGCTGCAGCGAAACCAGCCCCGCCCCAAGCCCCGCCCTCCCCGCTGCATCCAGTCCCCCCGGACCCTCCCCCGGGATCCTCCTCCTGCATCTATCCCCCACCAACCCTCCTGCATCCAGCCCCCCCACCCCCCGGGATCCTCCTCCTGCATCTATCCCCCACCAACCCTCCTGCATCCAGCCCCCCCACCCCCCGGGATCCTCCTCCTGCATCTATCCCCCACCAACCCTCCTGCATCCAGCCCCCCCATCCCCTCCAGATCCTCCCCCCTGCATCCAGCCCCCTAACCCCCGGGGATCCTCCCCTCTGCATCCATTACCTCCACCCCCCCGGGATCCTCCCCCCTGCAGCCAGCCCCCCCATCCCCCGGAATCCTCCCTCCTGCATCCATCCCCCCGGGATCCTCCCGCCTGCATCCAGCCCCCCCCCATCTCCCGGGATCCTCCCCCCGGCAGGGGCTGCGGGTTGGGAGTGGGGGGCACCAGCAGGGCTGGGGGGGACATCTTGGTCCCTCCCTGATAATTAATTTCTGCTTCCTGCAGCATCCATTGCCATGGAGACATAATTACTCATTTATGAAGGGGCGGGGAGAGAAAGTGCAAGATGGGATAGACCCAAGGTGGCCTCACTCCCGCCCCCACCCGCCCATCCCGGCTGGTGCCCCTCACTCCCGACCTGCAGCCCCTGCCCCCAGCTCTGCCAGTGCCTCACTCCCGACTTGCAGCCCCTGCTAGCCCAGCCCTGGGCTCTGCCAGTGCTCCCCACTCCCGACCCGCAGCCCCGTTGCATTTGGCAAGTCTCCGACCCCCCCCCCCCCCCGTCACTGGCAGGTGTTGAGACAGCTGTAAATACAGGAGCCGCAGCGTGAGCAGCCAGGGCCGATGAGCCCTAGGGGAGGCTGCATCTCACTGTCTGCTCGGGAATGAATTAGTTATGGCAGAATCCATTAGTGCCCATTTCTTCTCTGCCGCTTTTCCTGGTTCCCAGCCCAGCCATCTACAACCAGCAGTCCTCGGCTGCCGAACTGAGAGAGTCCAGGTCAGCACTGAGATGCGGCCACCTCTGGGGCGGGGCAGCTGAGGAACAGCCGCACATAACACCATACAGGGATGGCTTTCCCAGCACAGCGATGTGGCCCCTCTGGATGGAAGGATGGATGGGGTGTCAGGATGGAGTGTTGGGATGGAAGGATGCATGGATGGATGGATGGGGTGTTGGGATGGATGGATGGAAGGCTGGATAGGGTGTCGGGATGGATGGGATGTCAGGACAGAGTGTTTGGATGGAAGGATGGATGGGGTGTTGGGATGGATGGATGGAAGGCTGGATAGGGTGTCGGGATGGATGGGATGTCAGGACAGTGTTTGGATGGAAGGATGGATGGGATGTTGGGATGGATGGATGGAAGGCTGGATAGGGTGTCGGGATGGATGGGATGTCAGGACAGGGTGTTTGGATGGAAGGATGGATGGGGTGTTGGGATGGATGGATGGATGGGGTGCTGGATGGATGGATGGAAGCATGGATACATGGTGTGTCAGGATGGGGTGTCAGGATGTATAGGATGGAAGGCTGGATACGGTGTCAGGATGAATGGGATGTCAGGATGGGGTGTTTGGATGGAAGGATGGATGCATGAGGTGTTGGATGGATGGAAGGCTGGATAGGGTGTCGAGATGGATGGGATGTCAGGACGGGGTGTTGGGATGGAAGAATGGATGGATGGGGTGTTGGGATGGATGGATGGAAGGATGGATACATGGGGTGTCAGGATGGAGTGTTTTGATGGAAGGATGGATGGATGGATGGATGAGGTGTCAGGATGGATGGATGGAAGGATGGATACATGGGGTGTCAGGATGGGGTGTTTTGATGGAAGGATGGATGGATGAGGTGTCAGGATGGATGGATGGAAGGCTGGATAGGGTGTCGGGATGGATGGGATGTCAGGACGGGGTGTTGGGATGGAAGGATGGATACATGGCGTGTCAGGATGGGGTGTTCGGATGGAAGGATTCATGGATGGATGAATGGATGAGGTGTCGGGATGGATGGAAGGCTGGATAGGGTGTCGGGAAGGATGGGATGTCAGGATGGGGTATTGGGACGGAACGATGGATGGATGGATGGGGTGTTGGATGGATGGATGGAAGGATGGATACATGGCGTGTCAGGATGGGGTGTTCGGATGGAAGGATTCATGGATGGATGAATGGATGAGGTGTCGGGATGGATGGAAGGCTGGATAGGGTGTCGGGATGGATGGGATGTCAGGATGGGGTATTGGGACAGAACGATGGATGGATGGATGGGGTGTTGGATGGATGGATGGAAGGATGGATACATGGTGTGTCAGCATGGATGGATGAAAGGCTGGATAGGGTGTCGGGATGGATGCGGTGTCAGGATGGGGTGTTGGGATGGAAGGATGCATGGATGGATGAGGCGTCAGGATGGATAGGGTGGAAAGCCGGCTAGGGTGTCAGGATGGATGGGGTGTCAGGACGGGGTGTTTGGATGGAAGGATGGATGGATGGGGTGTTGGATGGATGTGGTGCCTGGGGATCGATGGGGTGTCTGGGGATGCTGCGAGGGCGATTGAAGGAGGTGGATGGGGTAACACAAGGGCGGTTTTGACCCAGGACCCCCCCCCCACACACACACCGGAGACAGGGACTGTAACAGTGCAGCAGAGCGGTGAAAAGCAGCCCCCGGCTCCCCAACCCGTGCTGAGGTAAGGGGTGGATCCGGGGGTGGGTGGGTCCTGAGGCTGTGTATTGCGTGTGTGTATTGGGGTGTGGGTTTTGTCCATGTTGTTGCATGTATGTAGGACATCTGTGCCTATCTTGCTGGGTGTGACTGTGGGTGTGTGTCTATTTTGTAGGAAATGAATAGGACATGGGGTCTTTCCCCTACAAAGCCAGGGGTAAAAACCCAGGTGTCCTGGCTCCCCCTCCCCATCCGTGTTGTTTATCTTCCCATCCCTGAGAGCTGGTTATATTCCCACAGGGGTTGGAGATTTATGAGTCTGTTATTTCCACCTCTGCTGCCCTCTCCTTTGAACCCAGGCATTCGGGCGGGGAAATCAGGAAGCCAAGGCCCAGCGGCTGCCTCACCTCTGACCCCCCCCCCACTTTCATCTCCTGCCAGCTCCAGTACCTGCTGTGCTGGGGCCTCCCCCTCCCCCCAGCTGCACAGAGCAGGACTCCTGGGTTCTCTCCTGGCTCTGGGAGGGGAATGGTGTCTAGTGGTTAGAGTAGGGGGGGCTGGGAGCCAGGACTCCTGGGTTCTCTCTGAGGCCCTGGGAGAGGAGTGGGCTCTAGTGGGTTAGAGCCAGGGCGGGGAGAGGCTGGGAGCTAGGACTCCTGGGTTCTCTCCCTGGCTCTGGGAGGGGAGTGGGGTGTGGTGGGTCAGAGCTGTGGGGCTGGGAGCCAGGACTCCTGGGTTCTCTCCCTGGCTCTGGGAGGAGGGTGGCATCTAGCGAAGTGGAAAAGTGCCTTAAAGAAGTTACTAAGGTAATTCAGTGTCAGAGCCCAAAATAAAACCCAGGAGTCCTAGCTCCCAACAACAGCCCCCCACCCCCCACTCTAACCACTAGCTCCCCCTCCCCACTTGTCTGCAGGGAGGGGTCACTCTGATGCATCCGGTCATTCGCTGGCTCACTTTCCACTCACAAAGCCAAAACCCAGAAAAGCCCAGGGCTGGGCAAGCAGGGGGTGTGGGTCGGGATTGAGGGGCACTGGCAGAGCCGTGGGGAGGGGATAGGGCTGGGGGTGCAGAGGGTTCTGGGTCAGGATTCAAGGGCACCGGCAGAGCTGTGTGGAGTGAGTTCTCTAACCATTACACCTCCTGTTCCTACCCTGATGTCTGGCTGCAGCCCAGTCCCCGCTGACGGTTGTGGGGCGGATGCACTATCGAAGGGCGTCTCAGGAGACCCACGCAGATTCTCCACATCGGAGAGTAAGTGCCCTGTCTCACTGCAGCTCCTGAACTCATAACGAGAATTCATCTGGTGCAGAGGTGCAACCACCTCTGGGGCGGGGCAGCTGGGGAACAGCTGCATATAACACTGCACAGGGATAGCTTGTGCGTCATGGAGATGCAGCCACCTCTGGGGTGGGGCAGCTGGGGAACAGCTGCATATAACACTGTACAGGGATGGCTTGTGTGGCGCGGAGATGCGGCCAGCTCTGGAGCAGGGCAGCTGGGGAGGTGCCACACAGCGGATGGGGCTGCTGCTGACAGTCTGGTTGCTCCCAGGGGATGTGGATTGTCCCAGCCGGAGATCTCTGCCTGGGGAAGAGGTTCAGCCCAGCGAGGAGACATCGCTAATTCTCCTGCCTCTGATCACTGAGAAAGCAGGGAGAGGTATGAGGGAGTAGGGGCTAGTGGTTTAGAGTGTGGGGGGGGAGGGCTGGGAACCAGAACTCCTGGGTTCTCTCCCCAGCTGTGGGAGGGCCATGGGGGCTAGTGGTTTACAGCAGGGGGTGCTATGGGAGCCAGGACTCCTGGGTTCTCTCTCCAGTTCTGGGAGGGCAGTGGGGGCTAGTGGTTTAGAGCAGGGGAGGCTGGGAGCAAGGACACCTGGGTTCTCTTCCCAGCTCTGGGAGGAAAGGGGGTCTGGTAGGGTATGGGGAGTGGGGCGGGGCTGGGAGCCAGGACTCCTGGGTTCCATCTCCGCTGTCCCCTCTGCTTTCAGACTCGCTACCCCAGCCCTCGGGGGGCCCTGTGGTGACCCGCTGCCCTGAGCGCTGGAGGGACCAGGCTTTGCTCCCTGTGCCCCCGGTGCCTCCGGCCCGGCGGGGAAAGCAGCGTCTGGCCTCCACCGCGTCTGTCTGCAGCCACCAGAGCTGTAAATCCACCGCCTCGCACATCCAGGAGGTAGCTGGGGATGGTGAGTGCGGGGCTGGGATAGCAGGGGCTGCGGGTCGGGAGGGGCATTGGCAGGGGCTGCGGGTCGGGAGTGAGGGGCACTGGCAGGGCTGGGGGCACAGGGCTGGGCTAGCAGGGGGCTGTGGATCGGGAGTGAGGGGCACCAGCAGCGCTGGGGCAGGGGAGAGGAGCCCAGGGTTGGGTTCGGGTTGCCGATTTCGCCCACAGTTGGGCATCAATTTAGCATCCGCCCAGGGTACCCTTGGGAGCTCGTTAACTCAATTATTATTATGGCCATTTCCACCGAGATAGAAAAACAAACAGTAAGGAGGCTGGGCTGGGAGCCAGGACTCCTGGGTTCTCTCCTTGCCTATGGATGGGGAGTGGGATGTAGTGGTTAGAGTGGGGGGGTGGGTTGGGAGCCAGGACTCCTGGGTTCTTTCACTGGCTATGGATGGGGTGTGGGGTCTAGTGGCTAGAGTGGGGGGGCTGGGCACCAGGACTCCTGGGTTCTCTCCCCAGCTCTGGGAGGGGAGTAGGGTCTAGGGATTGGGGATGGCCCAGGATCCTGGACTCCTGGGTTCTCTCTTCGGCTTAGCTCACCCTCTGCCCCCTCTTTCTCTCCCCCAGACCGCTGTGCTCACTGCGCCCTGGCCTGCCTGTTCTGCGAGTTCCTGGCGCTCTGCTCCCTGGTGCTGGATGGGATGGGCTGTGGGGCGCTGTGCCTTGCGGGGGGGTGCTGTGCCAGGGGGGACCCCCCAGGTCAGGGCTGCGGAGGAGGCGGCTGCCCCTGCAGAGGGGGGTGCGGGCTCCTCCAGGACTGCTGCAACTCCGCCGACTGCCTGGAAATCTGCCTGGAGTGCTGCTCCATCTGCTTCCCCAGCTGACCCAGGGCTGGGGCTCAGCCCCCCCATCCCAAAGAATCCCCCAATTAGGTAAGGGCCCTCGCCCCTCATGATCCCACCCTATTCCTGTCTGGTCCTAATCCTGGCTCTCTATGGGCTAAGCCCCACCCCATACAACCCAGCCGGTGATGTCATTGGATGGACCTAGCCATGCCCCCATGAAGGGTGATGTCACTCAGTGTCCCAAGTCACACCTCCACTCATGATGTCATTCAATGAGACAAGGGCTATGGGCTGCTCACAGGGCAGGTCCTCACAACCCAACAAGCCCCACCCATCTGACTAGGGCCTCATCAGAGGTGGTAAGCCACGCCCACAATGGTGGTGATGTCACTGAGCAGAACAAGCCACACCCTATCTACTGTGATGTCATCAAAGGGTCTGCCCAGGTGTCTAGGCAGTGACACCTCCAAATAGCCCCAGCAGGGGGCAGGGCCTGCAAGAAGCCACCTCTCTATGCAGTGATGTCATTGAATGCTTGGGTGTGGTTGCCAGAGCTCCTCCTCCTCTGCTGTGATGTCATTAAATGGACTCAGATGTCACAAGTTGGAGCAGTATTAACCCCGTGGGTGCTGTCCCCAGTTTTGCAGGTGCCCCTCACTCCCGACCTGCAGCCCCTGCTAGCCCAGCCCTGGGCTCCCTTGCCCCACCTCACTTATGAGCTGGCTAAAGGTGGGTGCCGTGTCTCCCAGGAGGAGGGATAGTTGGGGCTGGGTTGGGAGGAATTCCCTCGGGAGAGCTGGAGACTGCTAGGAGTCCTGGTTCCACCCTTCTCACCCCCGCAGAGACGGGAGGATACCATGGCCCTTGAAGCTGCCCCCACCCCCTAGGCCTCGAAGAGCAGCAGACAGAGGGGGAGCCCCCCCATGTTCATTCTCTTTTAAATAAATTGCATAAGCTCATTAAGCCGACCTCATTTTTGGGAAGGGGAGGGGGTGTTGAGCTAGAATTCCCAGCATGCACCGCGCCTGACTGCCCCCCCCGCTAGAAATTCCTGCAATTGGGTCCCCAAGGAACTGCAAATGCCAGCATGCACTGCACCTTATCCTCCCCAGGGACCCACGAATCCTGCCCTCCCACCCCAGGGAACTACACAGCCCAGCATGCATTGCTCTTGCTGGGAGGGGTTATTCGAAGCACTGCTGCTCCAGGAGCCTAGGGCACTGCAATGCCTAGAAGGCAGGCCCCAGGTCAGATGACCCATAGAGACTACAATTCCCACCATGCAGTACTGCACTTACATTCTGCGCATGCGCTGATCGAATGAAGGGGCGGGGTCTTTTTGGCCTGCGTAATGGGGTACACTTCGCCCGGCTAGGCCTCCTGCGCAGGCGCAGTGAAAGCGGGCCGTTCTCTGCGCAGGCGCACTGAGGCAAACCCACCGCCGTCAGCCCAGCTCCGTTCACCACAATCCACAGTTCACGGAAGGTGCCCTCCCACCCCAGCGCCCCCGCCCTAACTTCCGCTTCCGGCTTCGGAAACAATCACTTCCGGTTCGGCGCCGTCTCTTCGCGCGGTTTTGGTCGCGTCTGGCGCGGTAAGGAGCGGTCGGGCAAGGAAGGTTGTGCGCATGCGCCGCCGGTGGGTAGGCGGGTGCCCGTGCGCATGCGCGCTGCGGGGTGAGGGAGGGGGCGCACGTTTCAACCGCCGCAGGCACGTTCCCGTGCTGCGCGTGCGCCGCCGCTGCACCCTGTGCGGTGGTAGAACGTTGGGCCTCAGGGCGCATGCGCAGAAGCGATACCTATTAAGGTGGGTCCTACAATAACAGATCAAGTTGGATGGGGGTGTGTGTGGTGTTTGTGAAAGGAGGTTGCCACTGATGTGTTATTGTAGGCCCTACAATAATATATGTAACCTTTGATTTGTTCCTGGTGGGGATGGATTCAGCACCTTGGGACAACACAACTGACTTATTGTAGGACCTACAATAACAGATCCATAGTTTACCAGGACTCTGGGTCAATCTTACCAATTAATGCAGGGCCTACAGTCACAAGTATTTAATTAATTTAACTCCAGTGACAATATGCATATTCATGGAGGGCTGACAATCATGTAACCACATTAATGCAGAACCTGTGCCAACATAATTCAGTAATATGCCTCTACTTAATTTGGATCCAGAAAATAAATGATATGAAAGAAATTGCAAGGTGATTGCGGGAGAGAGCGTTACCAGTCAACAGAGACCCCTCACCTTGGATACGTTTCTTAGGACAAAGGTATAATGAAAAGCAAAGAGAATAACACCAGAGATAAGATGGCAAATACTACTGGGTGAAGCTGAAAAGGTCTTTAGGGAGCGGTTATGGAGAAGGTGAGGTCGGCATCGTGTGTGGAAGAAGTGGCTAAATCGGGATTTTCTAGTGACAAGTGGTGGGTGAATCAAAAGGGAAAAGCTTCACTCCCAAATAACTTGGTGGTGGGACGAGGAGGTAAAAGAAGGGTTAAAAGATAATGGGGAAAAGTTTAAACCTGTCAAAAGAGTCGGGGGAGCCATACAAGAATGTAGTTGCGAAAGCTGAGGAACTTTATGCACGAATTGGAAGGGGGAAAAGAAGCGGATTGACTGGCAAAAGGACAGGACAAGCACCAGAAATATATAGCAAGTGAGGTTCATGAAAGATGAAACTGGCGGGCGGTTGACTGATGCTGGTCCCATAAAGGATCGGTGGAACAGGATTTTGAACAGATGAAAAAAGCGCAGGAGAGCTCTCCCACTTCAAAAAGCACTTAAGCCCCTTCTTGTTCCATTTTGTCCTGAATGCCCTCACGAGGAACAACTTCCAGTGGCTGGGAGTTGAAGCTGAGCAATTTAAGCCCGGAGATAAGGTGTCAGTTTTTAATGAGGAGTGGAATTAATCGTGGGAACAGTTTACTAAGGGTCATGGTGCATTCTCCATCACTGGCAATTCTTCCAATCAAGATTGGATGTTTTTCTAAAAGATCGACTCTAGGAATTATTTCGGGGAAGTTTTGTGGCCTGGGCGATACAATAAATTTACAACTATTATTTAAGGACAGTGTCTACTACGTTCTCAAGCAGTATTTTTCTTACTCTGCCTATCCGTAAATTTTGCTTATTATCGATGGAACTATTTTTTTGTCTGTTGGTGAGTGTCTGGTAAATTCAACAGAGGGGAGGGATAGCTCAGTGGTTTGAATGTTGGCCTGCTAAACCCAGGGTTGTGAATTCAGCCCTTGAGGGGGCCACTTAGGGACAAAAATCTGTCTGGGGATTGGTGCTGCTGCTTTGAGCAGGGGGTTGGACTAGATACCTTCTGAGGTCCCTTCTACCCCTGATATTCTCTGTTTACTAAAATTTACCATTTAAAGACAATTCTGTTCCTTCCATGCCTAAAGATAGGCTAGAAGAGGATCTTGATTACTGTCTGGAGAGACGTATTGGAGAATCACGTGCTAAAAAAAAGCATGTGATTTCAATAGTGTGGACACTCAAGAATTAGCCTTGAAGCTAGATGAGCAGGTAATACTGAAAATGTAAAGTTTCAAGTATCTTGAGTTCCAGAATCCGGGGAAATAGAGGACTAAATTAGAGCTAGAATAATAAATTCCTGGCCCAGATGGAGAGAAGTGGTGCAGTACGTATCAGGAAGATACTGATAAAATGAAAAGGGCAAGTGTAGAAAACGCTGCTCCGTCCTGTGTTAGTGCATGGGGCAGCAAAGAAGAAACGTGAGGACATGATCAGTTCTGCAGAAACGCTCACAATGAGGTGGATGAGTGGTGAAAACAAGGACCATGTGAGGGATGTGTGTGTCGGAGACATACTCAAAGGAACCCCCATAAAGAAAAAAAAGTCCCAGATCGTTTGGTCACAAAAGCGCAGGCTGGACAGTTATGTGATGATCAAGACTAATGGAAAAAGACAGAGAGGCCAACCCAGGAAGAAGTTGGGTGATCGAAGATATGAATTGAGCAGGGCAGTTTGGAGGGAGACGACTCGTAGAGTGGAGTCTGTTTGATTAGATAAGGAAGACGACTTAATTTGAGGCTTATCAAGAAATCATTTCAGGCAGGGCCTCCTATAATAGAGCCACATCGACCTGGCTTCTTTCTCAGTGCGCCTGTTATTTCGGATTGCAGGGTTTTGATTTTTGTTGGTAAATGTCAATTTCACTGCTCACATTGACTGAAAAAATATTTCCAGCGATAACAGGCTAAATTCCCGGCCATGCAAAGTGAGAGAAATCCTGCTTGAGACCTGCTTGAGGATATTGACTTTATATGCTGAATAGCCGAGGAAGAATTGCTTCTCCCTGATTTCGACAAAATATACACGGGCCAGAAGTATGTTAATAAACGTACTGCTGACGAGTTGGTCACGAACCCTGCGAAACGGACTGGTGACAATGCTGCTGGCGTTTGTATGTTTTGACCTGTGGTGTTGACAACTTGTAACGAGTATAAAGCTTTAACGTTTGGAATCTGGGCATCTCCCGTCATTAAGCAATTGTCTCACCCGGCCCATGGTTTCCTGCAACTGCAAAAGTCTAAATTGATAAAAATAAAATGCGTGAAGCCCCTAATTTTGTGAACCTGTGAATATTTAAATGGATGAAACCAGAAAAAAGCACTTAAAAATAAATGTCGAGATTATCTATTGAAATTATACGAAGAAGTCTATTTCTGCCAAGCCTCCCGTTATTGTAGGGCCTACAGAACAATATCCACATTAACTTTGGTCCATTGCCACTGTACCTATTAATGTAGGTGCCTCTGGTGGCTGAGGCTGATGCTACAAGCAGCCTACCTCAGTTTCCCTCTTTCAACTAGTCAAAACTTCAGCCAGGTTTTTCTTGGTTAGAAATACTTCTCCTTGGGTTTGTGATGGGTTGGATCCCCTGGGATGTCACCCGGTGTGCTAGGACATCACTCAGTCTACCTGTTCTGCCAGCCTGGGCCCCCTTTTCCCTGCCTTGCTGAGTGAGACTCTTAAAACCTCCTCTCACACACACCCACCCTGGACCCAGTTCTTTCCCCCTGTAATCACCTTGGGTGGGGTGGCCGGGGAGAACTGACTCCCCACCCTGAAATAGGATTCACATGAGGCGGGAGTCCTTTGTTTCCCTAGTCTGAGCCCCACTTCCCTTATGGTGGAAATATCAAGAAGTCCCAGGGAATGGTTTTGTATCAGGTGATAGGATCACAGCGTCCATGAGGCAGGGGCGATATGGAGGGTACGCAGGAAGGCCAGGCTTTTCACAGTCCGTTGTCCTTGCTGATGGGTCATCCGCCCGTCTGGCTTTTCCGTCGTTGTACCTGAAGTGTGAGTAGGGGGCGTCACCCAAGCCAGCACAGTTGAAATACAGATGCAGAGTCAATATTCCCAACTTCAGATACAGAAATTTGAGTCCTGGGCCATTAAAACTATTTTGAAAGGGCCTCCGATAATAAATCCACCTTCATTTAGGTCCAGGGCCATTATACCTGTTAGTGTAGGGCCTACAGTAATGTATCAGCGTTCATTTAGAACCTGTGTCCATATCTCTATTAATGCAGGACCTGCTGGAATAGAGCCCTAATTACTTTGGCTCCAGTGCCATCAGACCTATTATTGTAGAGCCTGCAGTAACGTGTCTCAGCTAATTGCACCTCAACGCCCCCAGTGCCAAGTGCCAAGCCGGGAAGGGTGGGTAACTGGCCCTCATCCTTTGCCCTCCAGGCCCGGGGGCGTTGGAGCCAAAATGGGGCGCTCGTCGAAGGACAAGCGGGACATCTATTACCGCCTGGCGAAGGAAGAGGGCTGGCGGGCCCGCAGCGCCTTCAAACTCCTGCAGCTGGACGAGGAGTTCCAGCTGTTTGAGGGTAAATCAGGAACCAGCCCCAGCCCCTTCTATTAGGTGTATTACGGTAGCCCCCATCTGTTGTGCAGAGACTGGGGTCCTGTTGTGCTGCCCAGTCTCTTGGGAGAGAGCCCAGGTGTCCCTGCTCTAACCACCAGACCCCACTTCCCTCCCAGAGCCGGGGAGAGAACCCAGGCATCCTGGCTCCCAGCACCCACCCACCCAAACACCAGACCCCACTTCCCTCCCACAGCTGGGGAGAGAACCCAGGCGTCTTGGCTTCCAGCCCCCCCCCCGCGCTCTAACCAGCTGACCCAACTCCCCTCCCAGAGTTAGGGGGAGAACCTAGGAGTCCTGGCTCCCAGCCCCTCTGCTCATTTTCTCCCTGCAGGGGTGCGCCGGGCGGTGGATCTCTGCGCTGCCCCGGGCAGCTGGAGCCAGGTTCTGAGCAGGAAGCTGAAGTGAGTGTGTGTGGGGGGGGGAGCTGGAGGCGGAGGGAGGATGGGTGACAGGACGTTGGGCAGGGTAGCAGGGCGCGATATGGGGTAGATGGGGGAGTAGGAGAGGGTGGGACTGGAAGGGTGAAGGTGGGGTAGGGAGGGTCGCAGTGGCGTGGGGGGACAGGATGGGGCTGGAGGAGGGAGGGGAAGCAGAGTAGAAAGGAGCGGGACGGGGTGAGGTGGGTGGGACTGGGGTGTAGCAGCGGGTGGGAGGGGCAAGACCCCCCCCCAGGCTGTCTCTCACCCCCCCTGTGTCCCCCAGGGGCGGTGCTGGGGAGGGCCCTGAGTCCGTGAAGATCGTCGCAGTCGATCTCCAGGCCATGGCTCCGCTCCCGGGGGTCGTCCAGATCCAGGGGGACATCACCAAGGTACGTGGGGCGGCCATGCCGGCCCATTCCCCGCCCCCTGATCCAAGTCCGTCCGTCCCAACCTGTAACCCGGCCTGTCTGTCCCCCGCCAGGTCTCCACGGCACAGGAGATCATCCAGCACTTCGAAGGGCAGCCGGCCGACCTGGTGGTCTGCGATGGGGCCCCCGACGGTGAGTGGGACCAGCCCCCTGGCTCCAGGGGAGAGAGGGGCGGGACACCCCTCACTGGCACCCCCTGGAGGGCACCACGTGGGGTAGGACTCGGCCCCACTGAGCCCCCTCTCCCCTTCTGACTTGCAGTGACCGGCCTTCATGATATCGACGAATACATCCAAGCGCAGCTGCTGCTAGCGGTGAGTACCCCACGTGGATGCAAGGGGGTGCCCCCTGCCGAGCCCCGCTCCCCGCGGCACAGCACCCCCTCTCAGGTGATTCCTTTCCCCAATCCCCCACTGCAGTTTCTATCGCTGCCTGTCCCACATGGCTGTTCCCGAGCTGCCCCAACCCAGAGGTGGCTGTATCTCAGCGCTGGTTGAGCCATCCCCATCCGGCGTTATGTGTGGCTGTTCCCCAGGTGCCCCACCCCAGAGGTGACTGCACTTATTAAGGATTTTGGCATTTGTTGATAATTTCTCCTTCTCATTCCAGGCTCTGAACATCACGACCCACGTCCTGAATAAAGGAGGCACCTTTGTAGCCAAGGTAAATATTAGACCCTCTAAGAAGCCCTGGGGTCCTAGCTGAAGGGGTAAGAGCCGCAAGGGGGTGGCTCACCTGGTGCTGAGATGCAGCCACCTCTGGAGCGGGGCGGCTGGGAAACAGTGCCCTCTAGCTGGAGCTGTGGCTCTGGACGATTGGAGTTGTAACTGAGGGAGTTAGGGGGTGATGCCAGGGGGCAGCATGCTGGTGGGGTGATGGGCAAGGATGCCCTCCCCTGGCAGTCAGGGCTGGGCGCTGGCGACGCTGTTGGCACCATCCCTGTGCTGCCCCCTGCTGGCCTGTCACCTGTCCCCACCTCCGTGCCCTAGATCTTCCGGGGAAAGGACGTGACGCTTCTCTACTCCCAGCTCCGCATCTTCTTTCCCGACGTCACCTGCGCTAAACCCCGGAGCAGCCGAAACTCCAGCATCGGTGAGGGCAGAACCGGGCGCCCCAGTGGGGTTGCAGAAGGGGGCAGATCCGGGGGTTAGGAGAGTATCCGGGGTGGCTGGACTGTGACAGATTGGCTGGGGGTCCTGCACAGGGACCCAGCTGCTGTGTCCCCGGGTAGGTTAAGCCTCTGGGGGCAGGGATCTGTTTGATGTTGGGGGACACATGCAGAGCCTTTTATCTAGTGCCCCCTCCTCAGAGCTGGCAGCGCTGCCCAGTGCCTGGGCTCGGTGCCAACCCCACACGCTCCCTGGAGCTTGCTTGCTCCGTGCACAACATTAGAGACAGACGCACTTTGCCTGGAGCCCCACACATCGGTGATCAGCAGGGGGTGCTCTCCCCTGGCAGGCAGGGCCGGGCAGTGGGGGGTGCTGTGCTGCAGGCAGCAGGGTGGGGGGCTCAGCAGCGGGCTGTCCCCTGGCAGGCAGCGCTGGGAGTTGGAGGGTGCCGTGCTCCAGGCAGTGGGGTGGGAGGCTCAGCAGGGGGCGCTCTCCCCTGGCAGGCAGGGCTGCGGACTGGGGGTGCCCTGCTGCGGGCACTGTGTGGCGGGGGGCTCAGCAGGGGGCACTCTCCCCTGGCAGGCAGGGCCGGGCCGGGCCGGGCCGGGCGCTAGGGGGCCGAGCAAACAGGAACCATATTCTGTGCCTCACCCAGCTACACTGGGTCCTATCAGCCTGAGCCCTGAGTTGCCCAAATCTGTTCTGTCTCGTCTCCTGTCGGGCCCTCCCCTCGCCAGCCGTGCCAGGTGCCCCCGGCCCTTGCCAAGGGGATCTGCACCGGGGCAAAGCGGCTCAGTGATTGGCTGCTCTGCGGGGTGATTCCCTCTCCATGGACGGGTGTTTAACATCGACGACCTTTGCCACCTGCCGCCTGGCGCAGGGCTGGGAACCCACATCGGGGGGCAGTGCCTGCACACGGGGTTTGTGGCTGGGGAAAGGCGTCTGCTCCAGGCGCCCCGACTCACCGCACCCCCCTAACCACATCTTTCCTGCCTCCAGAGGCCTTCGTTGTCTGCCGGGGGTACTGCCCGCCCGAGGGCTACGTGCCCAATATGTCCAACCCCCTGCTGGACCATTGCTACGGTAAGGAGCGGGGCTGCAGAGAGTGGGGGGCTTGGGGTACCATCCCGTGGGGCGCAGGGCTGGGGGGCACTGTGCTGCAGGGCGCAGGGATCAGCAGGGGACGCTCTCCCCTGGCAGGCAGGGCTGGGGGACATTGTGGGGCAGGGCACTGTGGGGCAGGGGAGGGGGCACTCTCCCCCGGCGGGCAGGGCCGGCTCTTGCTCACGTCTGTCCCTTTCCAGATGTGGATTTTAACCAGCTGGAAGGTCCCAACCGAGTCATTGTCCCGTTCTTGGCCTGTGGGGATCTGAGCGCCTACGACTCAGACCAGACGTATCCCCTCCAGGTGAGACTGCAGGGATGGGGCGGGATCCCGGCAGTGGGGGAGGCGGGCAGGGCGGGGAATTGCAGGCTGCAGGGGATGGGGCGGGATCCCAGCAGTGGGGGTGTGGATGGGGTGGGGCATCACAGGCTGAGGGGGATGAGGCAGGATCCTGGCAGTGGGGGAGTGGACGGGATGGGGAAATCACAGGCTGTGGGGGATGAGGGCGGGATCCCGGCAGTGGGGGTGCGGGCGGGGCAGGATTCCAGCAGTGGGCGCGCAGGCGGGGTCAGGAATCGCAGGCTGCGGGGGATGAGGGCGGGATCCCGGCAGTGGGGGAGGCGAGCGGGGCAGGATTCCCGCAGTGGGCGTGCGGGCGGGGTCGGGAATCGCAGGCTGCGGGGGATGAGGGCGGGATCCCGGCAGTGGGGGAGGCGAGCGGGGCAGGATTCTGGCAGTGGGCGCGCGGGCGGGGTCGGGAATCGCAGGCTGCGGGGGATGAGGGCGGGATCCCGGCAGTGGGGGAGGCGAGCGGGGCAGGATTCCCGCAGTGGGCGTGCGGGCGGGGTCGGGAATCGCAGGCTGCGGGGGATGGGGGTGGGATCCCGGCAGTGGGGGGGGGTAGGCAGGTTTGCTGGCACCCCCTACTCCCCTTTCTCTCTCTCGCACACTCTGCAGCTGGCCCCAGGGAAGGAATACAGCTATGTGCCCCCCACCCAGCCCCCCATCTGTCCCCCCTACCAGGAAGCCTGCTTCTTGAAGAGGAACAACCTACTGGCTAAGGAGCCTGGGCCAGCCCCATTGGAGGAAGCTGACCCCGCCCCCACATATGGATCAGCACCGGAACCTCAGGGCTGCCCCCCGGAGGCGGCTGTTGAAAATGTCCTGGCGTCTCTGTCCGTGTCACCCTAGCGCAGGGGCGTGTGTGTGTGAGGGGGATGAACCCTGCGCCACATTTCTGAAAATAGCATTTTAATTTAACCCTTTGTGGCCAGTCTTTGCAGGGGGCTCTGCCGTGCCCCCCTCTCCCCTGGCCTCTGTTTTAATAAAGACTCACGGAGATGAATCACCTTGGCAATCTTCCCCGTCAGGGATATCACGGAGCAGGGAGTTCCGCTGGTTAACAGTGGCAGCTTCTTCCCTCCGTCCTTCCCTTTGCCCCTTTGTACCCGGCACTGGAGAGACTGTCTCAGCCTGTGTTGCTTTATTTTGGGAGTTAATGGCACACCCCTAGCTCTGGCCCGCTTCCCCACAGCCCTGTCCTAGCCCAGAACAGAGCGACGGGCCCCACTCCAAAGAGCTGGTGGTCTGTGTACTCTGAGCCTCCTTTGCCTGCCCTAGATGCAGCCAGGGAAACAGGGTCAGACACGATATTAATGAGAAATGCAGACACCCTCCGAAATAACACAGGTGCCCCTCTCCCGCTCTGCCTCGCTTGAGTGGCTCTTCCGGTGCGTCCTCTGGGAGGTATCTGCTTAAAGACTTAGCAGCCGTGCTGGGTAGACAGAGAGGCCTCCCATGACACAGCAGTTTCATATCCCCCACCATTCATAAGAACAGGGGGTCTGCCCTAAATCACCCCAATTATACAACAGCACTTAGCATTTGATGTCCAGCTCCTGTCTGATCCCCATTCTTTCTGGGGGTCAACCAGTCCCCCCCATCCTCTTGGGAAGCGTCACCTCCTGCAGTCTCCTGTAGCAGGGAGTTCCACAGATTAACACCATCTGTCTTCTACCTCTGCTGCTCCCTGCCCCATGTGGGGTGGGGTCCTGCTTATACCATGGTGATGTCAGGGGTGCCGGGTTGGTTCTGGACTCCTTTGGGGTGGGCGTTGGTTTTCCTGGGGGGAGACCCATTCACTGGGACCCCGGGACTCAGCTCTCCCATCTCGAGGGCCCCCAGGGGAGTTCCAGCTGGCCAGCCCTGGCCCAGTCCCCTGCTGGGTCGGGGGAAGCCGGGGCTGAAATGGAAGCGATCCAGTGGCGTGTGCTCGATTCGGCAGAGGCTCTCAGCGGGGGAGCAGCAGGGGTTGAAGCCTGTCAGGGAGGCGCTGTCCTCCCCAGCGCCTCTAGGAAGCGCCTGCGTCTGGGAGGCCTGGTTCTTGGTGCCGGTGGGGCTCTCCGGGGTGAGTTCCTCCCGTCGGAAACAGTAATGGGCGAAGAGGCTGATGAGAAACATCTCCACCACCAGGGAGTAGTAATAGATAACTGGGAAGGGAGAACGGTGAGGTTAGAACGGCGCCCCCTAGTGCCTGCCACTGGCTGCCAGGGGAGAGCGCCCCTTGCCCCCCTCCCAGCATGGCGCCCCCTAGCGCCGCCCCGGGGATTGCTGCGGGTGGACTCACTCTGGGAGCGGGTATGGACATGAAAAGCTGCAATAATTACCGCAGTGGCTGTAGCCGACATAAGTTAGGTCGACTTAATTTTGTAGAGTAGACGTAGCCTGAGTCATCCTAGCATAGTCAGAGGGGAACTCTGCAGAAATTCTACGTTTCATTGCATCAGATATGAAAATGACTCTGCTCATCGGTTTCCTGGTAAACTATTTCTCTTAAACCTGACTCGGTTTCCTCAGCCCCCACCACAAGGACCAGGATGATGCAGACGAACTTGGAACGCAGGTTGTAGCCGGCCAGGGCCGGCTTGGTGGCCTTGTAGAAGAGCAGGTAGCCGTAGAAGGACAGCAGGGTAGAGATCCCGATGATGGCGTTGATGTAGGAGTTGGGGTTGGTGTAGCTCACCTGCAGGAGAGGCCGTGTGCCAGATGATGGGGCTGGGTGGTCTGTCAGGCCCCCTCCCTCTGTAGGGTAACGCCCGGCCCCACGCCCAAGGGGAACGCCCAGCCAGCTCACTCCCCCAAGGGTAACGCCCATCTTCAGCTCAACCCTATGCCCCAGATAACACCGAAACCTCAATCCAACCCCACCCCAGGCCCAAGGATAATGATCAACCCAACTCCATGCCCCCAAGTAGTGCCCAGCGCCCTGGGGTAAGCCTCATGCCTAGGGAGAACACCCAAACTCAACACAACCCCATGGCCATGAGTAATGCCCAACCTTGCCCAACACCCACCGGTAAAGTCCAGCCTCTGCCCAATGCCCAAGGATAACGTTCCACCCATCCCAATGTCTGGGGGTAACGTTCAGTTCGAGCTTGAGGGTGATGCCCAATCTCTGCCCAACACCCAGGGGTAACGGTCAACCCAACTCTGATGAGTAATGCCGAAGTCAGCTGAACCTGATGCCCAAGGGTAATGCCCAGCCCAATACCCAAGTGTAGTGCCCAGCCTCAGAACAATGCCCAAGGGTAGTGCCCCACCTCAAGCCAATCCCATGTCCAAGGATAGTGCCCGGCCCAGCCCAATGCCCTAGGGTAACATCCAACCCAATGCCCAAGGGTAACATCTGATGCTACACCCCTGGGTAACAGTTGACCCACCCCAACCTACACACCATCTTAACACCCAACCCCAATGCTAAGCTGGTGTCGCCATTCCCTGCCCTTGGTGGACGAGTTACCCCCTCTACCCCGAGCAGTCTGCCCACCCCATACCGGGGAGGGGGAGAGGACGACATGGGGCCAGAGCGACTCACATCACCGTAGTCGTACTTCTCGTCGGTCCAGAGGATGAGTGTGACGAAGAAGAGGATGGTCCTGATGAGGGACAGCTGGTACACGGCCAGGGTCATCCAGCGTAGGTTGGACCTTGCGGATGAAGAGCGGGTGAGACACGGGGGGTGACCAGCCTAAGGGGACTCCCTAGATGACAGGTCCACCTCCTGCACTCAGCCACAGGGCCCCAGAGCGAGAATGACAGTGTAGCCTAGTGGTTATGGCACTGGGGGTTGGGAGACCCAGCGACCAGAGCCCCTGCTCCAATGAGGGAACAACTTCAATGGGAGAGATTGAGATGATCCATCTTCTCCTTGGGCTGCCTTGCCTGACTCAGGGAGAGAGGTCCCAGCCTTGCCGCAGCCCCGAATGGAGAAGGTAGGAATGTGGGTGGACCCGAGGCGTGCCTCAGTTTCCCTTCTTGCTTCGTCTGGCTCCCGGTTGGGTGCAAAGGGGCTGATCTCTCCAAGGGGGGAGGGGGTGGAGTGGGTGTCCCATATGCCAGTGGTGGGCCAGGCAGGCAGTTGGGAAGGTTTGGAAGAGACCATGGGAAACGGGCTGAATGGGGGATCTCAGGGACGGGGAGAGCCGAGGAATCCAGGTGGAGTGGTTGTTTCAATCTGTGTAAGGTGCTTGGAGATCTACTGATGACCCACTCTGGAGTCATCAATTCTAATCTAAAGGGGCCCATTGTGGCTCCGGGTTAGGGGACTAGCACGTCAAACCCATGTGCCTTGGAACAACAGAAGAACCTGACCCACATCTGGGGGGGGTGCGAGGCCAGCCGGGCACGGGAACCCGCCATGGCTGCGGCTGGAGACCTGGGCACAGCGGGGTGCTTGGCTTGCCAAGGTCTAAGGACCTGCCAGAAGCTGGGCGTCCGCTTGCGCTGCTGCCTGGGGCACTGACTTGGCATCTAGCTGAGGGGTGCAGGACAAGCAGGGCCGGGCACTTACCAGCTGGTGGAAATGTTGGGGAGACAGCAGCAGCAGCAGCAGGGGAAGGGGTTTGGGGCCACGTGCTGACCCTGTAGGCGCTGGACCATGCGGGCCGAACCCCCGAAGAAATTGGTCACCAGGTCCAGGAATTTCCACAGGGTGATGGAGTGGTAGCTGCAGAGACGGGGCAGGAAAGGTGGCATTGAGATGCTGCTGATGCTGGGGTGGGACAGCTGGGGGTACAGCTGCATGTAACACTGCACAGGGACAGATTGCCCGGTGCTGAGATGCAGCCACCTCTGGGGTGGGGCAGCCAGGAAACAGCCACATACAATGCTGCACAGGGATGGCTCGCCTGGTGCTGAGATGCAGCCACCTCTGGGGCAGAGCAGCTGGGGAACAGCCGCACATAACACTGCCTCACTCTGCCCCATCTCTTTAACTGAAGTCCCGCCCCCTGCTTCCCGGACACTCACATATTCGCAACAAAGTTGCAGACGAAGGAGGATCGGGGGATGTACATGCCAATAAGGGACATGATGCTGAACACCTGAGGATGGAGCAGAGAACAGTGTCAGGGGAGCCCGGACTCCTGGGTTCCATCCCTAGCTCTGGGGAGGGAGTGGGGTCTAGTGGTTAGATCAGTGCGGGGCTGGGGGCCAGGACACCTGGGTTCTAGCCCCAGGTCTGAAAAGGGAGTGGGGTCTAATGGGTTGGAGCAGGGCAGGGCTGGGAGCCTGGACTCCTGAGTTCTCTCAGGCTCTGGGAGGGGAGGGTCTACTGGTGAGGGGGGAGGGGCTGGGAGCCTGGACTCCTGGGTTCTCTCCTGCCTTACCGGGTAGACCCCCAGAATCCAGAGGGAGAGGCTGGTTCTGCGGGAGGTGCCCAGGCGGCGTAGAAAGAAGCCCGTCTGCTCTAGGAACAGGCCCAGCTGCACCAGGCCCAGGGCTGTGGGAATGAGGAAGATCCATAGCTGGGCTTGGAACACTGGGGGATGGAGGGTGAAGGCAGAGAGTGAGGTGGGGTGAGCCTGAGCCCCACAGTGCTCCTGCTCCCCCAAAGTGCCCTCTGTGGGCTGACCCCTCCCTCAGGGAGTCCCCCTCCATTCGGGCCTGATTCCCTCCCCCCGGCTGCATGCTCCCCCACCCTCCACTCTGGTCCTCGGGGCGCCCGGATGTCTGGGTCCCACCTTGGAAGATCTCTGAGGACAGGGGGAACTGGCCGCTGTGGTGGGTGCAGTTTTGGGGTCGTGCCATTTCTGCCCTCTCCTCCCCTCTCTTCAGACACTGCCTGGCGTCCTTGATTCTGTTTCCAGCTTCCTCTGCCCCCCCCCAAGGAAGGAACCTTCCTCGTTAGTCACCGTATTAATCAATCATTGACCCAGCCCAGGTGTGAGCGCCAGGTAACGGGGTCCAAGTCCGGCTTCCTCCACTTGCTAGGCAGCGGTGAATGGTTCGGTGGCTGAGGCCTGTGGAACTCTCTGCTACTGGATGAAGAGCTCACGACTCCTGGGTTCTATCCCCAGCCCTGGGAGGGGAGCGGGGTCGAGTGGGTTACTCTAGCACCTGGTGTGATGGGGCTCTGCTCTCAGTGGGGGTGTCTGTCTGACACCTGGCACAATGGAGGCCCCCAGTCTCAGTCTGGTGGGGAGATATGGGGGGGCCGGGCAGCCCTCATTGCAACAGGGGACCTGGTCCTGGTGATAATAATAATTTGCATTATGTCATTAATTGTGAAGCATGAATGGGTGCAAAAGGCTTGAGTTTGAAATGAGAAGCCCCACCATTGATTAACGACGCATTATTATTAAAGCATGAATGGCTCATTAAGCAATCCAGCCAGCAGGAGGCAGTATGGTTCTGCGCATACATTGTTTTTAAAATTTATTTTACAGGTAACAAATCCGATACTCGGGAGTTTTCTGTTTAAAAAAATCCCTTTTTCTAAGCTAAGTACAGTACTTTCCTGTCCCCCACCCCTGGCAGGTTTGGGGGTGGGAATGGGGTAGCAGCTGTAACTTGGGCCATATAAACTCACAGAGTTCTTGGTCGTGCAGGTCCTAGAGGGGATGCTGCATGGGGAGGAGTTCTGGGCGGGGGCCGGGGTGTGTCCTTCCTTGGGTGGCAGTGTCCCTTTTCTCTCTGCTGCGACAACAGAGTGGGATCGGAATCAACCACAGAGATCTCGATCCTCCAGTTCCTAGAGAGGACCAGGGCATGGTGAATGGAGTGTGTGTGGTCATTCTCCATGGTGTTTGTTCTCTCACTCTGCTCCTACAACATGGTGGGAGGCGTGGGAGCCAAACTGACCATAGAAATCTCGGTCCTCCAGTTCCTAGAGAGGACCAGGAGATGTTATATAGGTGGGGGGGATGCATGAATAGAGGTCGCTCTCTGTGGTGTCTGTTCTCTCCATTCAAACAACACAGGGGGAGCTGTGGGGGGGCTGAATCAACTATAGAGATCTCAGTCCTCCAGTTCCTAGAGAGGACCAGGTCGTGTTGTTTCAGCGGGGGAGATGCACAGATAGGAGTCACCTTCTATGGCGGCTGTTCCCTCTCTCTGCACCTATAAGACGGTGGCAGTAGTGGGATCCAGATCCATCGTACAGTTCTTGGCCGTCCAGTTCACTTCAAGGCAGGGAGAGGTTAATGGCTGGCCAGTGAGCAGGGGACAGGGACTGTGATTCCCCATGGGGCCACAGTCCCTGATGCCCATCCCCTCCTGCTCATGCCCTGGTGCCAGATGCCCCAACTGAAGCCCGCCAGCTCTTGAGGATGTGTCCGATGGTCTTAGCAGGGGCTGGGGGAGGTACAGTCAGATCACACCAGGACACTCCCCACATCCTGGTGTCTCTGTGTCCCAGTCCAGCTCAGCCGATGAGGCGGTAGAAGACCCAACAGCCGAAGGTGACCCAGTGGCTGGCCCAGCTCAGCTCCGACCACTTATAGATGGTGTAGGACATGCTGTAACCCTGCAGCGGAGAGAGATGCTACAGTTGGGGGAAAGAACGCCTGTGTCCTGGGGCGCTGGGGGACAGTCGGGAGCCCAGTGGGTTGGGCTGCCTGTGACTCAGGTACAGCTGAGAGTTAGAGGGTACGAACACCTGTCCCTGTGGTGACAAGGTACAGGGAGATCCCATCAAGGCAAGGACTGAGGTACAATCAAAAATCTGGACAATAGGGATGCCTGTTCCCTGGGGTGAGTGACATACAATCAGAAAGCAGAAGGCTGGGCTGCCTGTTCTTGGGGCTGACCGAGATACAGTTGGATCCCAGCTAGGTACAGGGCCCTGTGTCCTGGGATGTCTGAGGTACAGTCAGAGATCAGGAGGGTAGCGCTGCCTGTTTCTGCTGATGACTGATGTACAGTTGGACTTCACCACCCTACCTGCTCCTCTACAATGTCATCAGCGTCAATGTCGAAGAGTGAGCCCAAGTAGGCGAGGTGGAAGACAGCCAGAGTGCCGAAAAGCAGGTTCAGCAGCCGAACCCAGAGATTCTGCAAGAGAAAGATCCCAGTTCAGAGACCCCCACCCATGTCCTTCCCTTCCAATCCTCTACCAACCCCAGGGAGACCCCTGTCACCCTGCACTCACCTCCTGCCTAAGGACAGAACACAGGAATCCTGGCTCCCAGCCCCCCTGCTCTAACCACTAGACCCCACTGCCCTCCCAGAGACAGGGAGAGAACCCAGGAGTCCTAGCTCCCAGCCCGCCCGCTTTAACCCACTAGACCCCACTCTGCTCCCAGAGCTGGGGACTGAACCCAGGTGTGGGCTCACCGTGTTATGGCGGTGGGGACAGCCGGGCGGGCAGCGCTTGGAGAGGAGACAGGCGTCAAAGATGACGGAGAGGCGCTTCCGGAGGACTTGGGAGAAAAGAAAGATGTGAGAGCAGGACACTGGCCCTGGAGATTGAGGAGAATCCCCCTGGGGTGTGTGTGACAGTACAGGGCATAGGACACACATCGCTGCACAGTGTCTGTGTCCCTGCTACCCCCTAGAGGAGGGGATGAGCCCTGCTCTGTGTGGATGTGTGTATTTACCCCCCTCCCCCCGCACAGATCATGTCGTCACACAACCCCTCCAAAGGCAGATGGAGAATCTCCCTCAGGCAGGGAGCACTACGGGGTATATGCCACAGAGCCGCCAGCTCTTCAAGGGTACAGGCCCTTGGGAAACTTACCATGCTCCACGTAGGTGATGAATCCCAGAGAAAGCAGCACAGCAGCCAGGTGGAAGCTGAGTCCCTGGGGTTGAGGATGAGGAGAGGGGGAGACATCAGCCAGTGGCCAGCTGGGGCAGGGGCTGCTCCCCCATTTGCCCCCCTCTCCCCAATCCCCTCAAAACTTACATGCAGCAGGGCGCTGGCGGCGTACGTGACAATGACAGCGGAGAAAGTCCCCAGTTGCAAGCTGTTCTTAAAGACATCTGCAAGGAAACACCGGGGGGAGGAGGGGTGTAAATCTACCAAACTGCCCTGCTCCCCACAGCGCCCCCTGCTGGGAGAGATCAGGGATGGAATAGCCAGGAGATTCCTGCCCCCCTGCACCCCACAGCACCCCCTGCTGGGAGAGATCAGGGATGGAATAGCCAGGAGATTCCACCCCCTCCCCCGTGCCCCACAACGCCCCCTGCTGGGAGAGATCAGGGATGGAATAGCTGGGAGCTCCCCCCACAGCCAGCTTCTGCCCTGCTCACCCCAGCACCCCCTAGTGGACCTTACAGGAGTTGAGCCAACTGGACATGGGCAGGTTCCAGCTGGTGACGACTTCCACCATCGATCGGGGCAGCTCAACATTCAAGGGTCGGGACACTGTCAGGTCCCTGCCAAGAGAGAGAGTGAGCAGTCAGGATGCCTGGGTTCTCTCCCCAGCCCTGGGAGGGCGGTGGGGTCCAGTGGTTAGAGCAGGGGGGCTGGGGGCCAGGACTCCTCGGTTCTCTCCTTGGCTCGTGGAGTGGGGGCTAGTGGTTAGAGTGGGCAGGTGGCAGGTGCAAAGAGGGGAGCCCGGATGCCTGGGTTCTCTCCCCCACTACTCACCATTTGAGGTTGTCCTTCTCCTCGGTGAATCCCGCTCCAGCTAGCGTGGCCGTGGCCTCGGAGAGGAATCCCACAAAGTAGCTGCTGAAGTGGAAGGAGATGGCGCTTTCGTAGGCCCGGAGCCACCTGCGTAGGTTGGGGGGATGGGGGTCAGCCCACGGGAACCCTGCTCCCAGAGAGGGGCAGAGCCCGGCTCTCACCGTGGCCAGTCTCCCATTCACCTCACTGCCAAGCCCCTGAGTGGTGTGGGCAGAGACAGAACCCGGGAAATTCAAGGAGAAACTATCAGGTGGAGAACCACGGTGCCATGCAGGGAGCAAACCGGCCACCGAGTCACGGAGCGAGGCAGCCACAGAGCGAGGCAACTACCAAGCCACTGAGCGAGGCAGCCACAGAGCGAGCCGGCCACCGACTCACAGAGCAAGTCGGCCACGGAGCGAGCTGACCACAGAGTCATGGAGTGAGGCAGCCACAGAGCAAGCCGGCCACGGAGCAAGCCAATCACGAAGCCAGGCGGACACAGAGCGAGCCAACTACCAAGCCACGATGCAAGCCAACCAATAAGCCACGGAGCGAGCCCGCCACAGAGCGAGCTAGCCATGGGGGCATGCAGTGAGTAACTCAGGGAGCTAGCCACCAAGCCATGGAGCCAGCCATGGGGGCACACAGCGAGTGACTCAGGGAGCTAGCCACCAAGCCGCGGGAGAAGCCACAGGGCCATGGAGCCAGCCATGGCTGAGCCACTGAGAACCTCAGACCTCCGAGCGAACGCAGCTGCAGGCCGTGGCAGCCGGGCAGTGAAGCCTGGCCAGAGATTCAGGACCTCAGTGCCGGGGGGGCGGGGGGCGGGGCGGCGCAAATGAGCCACTGCAGCAACAAACCAGCTGTGGGACGGCAAGGCCAGAGGGTGAGCGAGTCATGGAGCGAGGGGGCCGATGCGCCGCGGCTCGGAGGAGCTGTTCGCCAAGCCGTGGCACGACCCGCGAGCGAACCCCCAACCTGGCACACGCCAGGGCTGCCGTTACCTGGCCTTGCGCTTCCTCCTGAGGCCGGCGGGACCCCGGGCAAGGAGCGGGAGCACAGAGCGAAGGGGAAAAGGAGTGAGAAACAGAGAGAGAGACAGAGACCGATGCTGGCCTGGGGGCTGCTCTCAGTCACAGCGGTAGCGAGGCGCCTCTCGCGGGGGTCAGAGGGGTGATGCTGGGCATTGGAGGGGGCAACAAGGGGATCAAGATACCGGTGGAAAACTGAAGGAGGAGTGATGTCTAGTAGTTAGAGCAGCTGGGGCAGGGAGCCAGGACTCCTGGGGTTCTCTCCCTGGCTCAGTTAAGGGTGGGGGGGTCTAGTGGGTTAGAGCAGGGGGCTGAAGTGAGGACTCCTGGGTTCTCTCCCAACTGGGGCCTCGAGGACACTGGGAGGATCCTGCAGCTGCGGAGTGGGAGGGAGCAGGAGGTCGTGGGGTCTAACCCCTGTTCCCTAGGGCGAGGGGAGGGGATGCACACACTCACTTCCCCAGCTGCCGGTAGCCGTAGAGTGGGATGAAGTACGAGAACAGGTAGGGGGCGACGCAGGTGGAGACGAGGAGGCAGATGATGGAGAGGAGGAGGCTCCGGGACACCTTTCGCAGCCAGGGGAGGCTCTGCAGGGCGAAGGGCCTCTTAGCAAGCGTGTCCTGTCATGCCCCCTCTCAAGCCAGCCAGACCCCACCCTCGGGGCACAGGGAAGCCGGCGCCCCCTAGAGGGGACAGGCCCCTGCCCCATTCCCCAGCCCTGGAGCTGGATGGGAGCCGGTGCCCCCTGGAGGGAACAGGCCCCTGCCCCATTCCCCACCCCCCGAGCCAGCCAGTCCCCACCCTGGGGGCACAGGGGAGCCGGTGCCCACTGAAGGGGAAAGGCTGCCAGGTGCAGTACCGGGTGTGCCCACCAGGGGCGCTGTTCCCCTCCCACACCCGGACTCTCACCAGGGCCCGGCTCTCCACCGCCTGGAGGTAGCTGCGGAAGCGGCTCCAGGGCCCGAAGATGGCCGTGCCCACAAAGTAGATGTAGCCCATGAACTCCACGGGGGAGGGGACAGCCGGGAGCTCCCCTCGGTCCAGGTCGAAGCCCAGGGACACGGCCTTCATCGCCACAATCATCTGGGCCCCTGCCACGGAGAGAGAGGCAGGCGGGGGGTGGGGTACCCTGGGACAACAGGGGAGAGAACCCTGGAGTCCTGGCTCCCAGCCCACCCCCCTCCGCTCTAACCATGAGACTCCCCCCTCCCAGAGCTGGAGATAGAACCCAGGTGTCCTGGCGCCCCACACCCTCCGCCAGCCAGCCCACCAGCCAGCCTGCCTTGCCCTGGGGGTGGAAGGGAGCCAGTACCCCCTAGAGGGGAAAGGCCCCATGTCCCACTCCCAGAGTCTCACCTCTCATTTTATGCCAGGTCACGGTATCCACCATGTGCATCTCCCTGCCAGAGAGAAAGATGGAGACTGTATCAGAGAGAGGAACTAATGGGGTGAGTGGGGATCTCCCTGTGAGATCAACTGATCTCCAGCCTCCCAGCCAATGGCTGGCTCCCCTCCCCAGACATCGCTGCACCCCGCCACCCCCAGGGCTGCCTTCCACCCAAGTCTTCCCACTTCTCCTCCCACTCGCTAGGCTCGGCTAGGGTCCCTATGGGGTGCTGTGGGGTCTCATCTGGCTTCAGGGACCCGTCCCCCTCATGGGTCTGGCCTTCCCCTCTCCATGGATCATGCATCCCCTCCCTCACCCCACACCCACCCAGAAGATCTTTGCAGACCAGAATCCCTCTGTGCCCCTTCCCAGGCCCATCCCCACTCCCCCGCAGGCCTCACCCCATGAGGAGGTAGATGAGGATGGTGATGGAGAGGAAGACCCCACGGTGGGCCGAGTGCCGGCACAGGAAGAGAACCAGGTAGCACAGCAGGCTGAGCAGCACCACCCAGACCATCTGCAGCTGGAAGAACTGGTGGAGGGCGTAGAACCCCCCGACCACTGTGCTGAGGTGCTTGGCATAGCCGGGCAGAGCTGGGGGAGGGGGGACATGCAGTTGTGGTGGGGACACTTCCATCCATCCAACTGTCCATCCATCCAGCCCTCCATGCGTCCAACCCACCTTCCATCCATCCATCCCACCAACCAGCCCTCCATGCGTCCAACCCTCCAACCTACCTTCCATCCCACCAACCAGTCCTCCATGCGTCCAACCCACCTTCCATCCATCTATCCCACCAACCAGCCCTCTATGCGTCCAACCCTCCAACCTACCTTCCATCCCTCCAACCAGCCCTCCATGCGTCCAACCCACCTTCCATCCATCCATCCCACCAACCAGCCCTCCATGCGTCCAACCCTCCAACCTACCTTCCATCCATTCATCCCTCCAACCAGCCCTCCATGCGTCCAATCCAGCAACCTACCTTCCATCCCACCAACCAGCCCTCCATGCGTCCAACTCTCCAACTTACCTTCCATCCCACCAACCAGTCCTCCATGCGTCCAACCCACCTTCCATCCATCCATCCCTCCAACCAGCCCTCCATGCGTCCAACCCTCCAACTTACCTTCCATCCCACCAACCAGTCCTCTATGCGTCCAACCCTCCAACCTACCTTCCATCCCTCCAACCAACCCTCCATGCATCCAACCCACCTGCCATCCATCCACCCCACCAACCAGTCCTCCATGCGTCCAACCCTCCAACCCACCTTCCATCCATTTATCCCTCCAACCAGCCCTCCATGCGTCCAATCCAGCAACCTACCTTCCATCCCACCAACCAGCCCTCCATGCTTCCAACCCACCTTCCATCCATCCATCCCACCAACCAGCCCTCCATGCGTCCAACCCTCCAACCTACCTTCCATCCATTCATCCCTCCAACCAGCCCTCCATGCGTCCAATCCACCAACCTACCTTCCATCCCTCCAACCAGCCCTCCATGCATCCAACCCACCTTCCATCCATCCATCCCACCAACCAGCCCTCCATGCGTCCAACCCTCCAACCTACCTTCCATCCATTCATCCCTCCAACCAGCCCTCCATGCATCCAACCCACCTGCCATCCATCCATCCATCCCACCAACCAGTCCTCCATGCGTCCAACCCTCCAACCTACCTTCCATCCCACCAACCAGCCCTCCATGCATCCAACCAACCTTCCATCCATTCATCCCTCCAACCAGCCCTCCATGCGTCCAATCCACCAACCTACCTTCCATCCCACCAACCAGCCCTCCATGCATCCAACTCACCTTCCATCCATCCATCCCTCCAACCAGCCCTCCATGCATCCAACCCACCTGCCATCCATCCAACCCACCTGCCATCTATGTACTCATCCAACTCTCCATGCATCCAACGAATCCCCCAACCAACCCACCGTCCATATGTCCATCCATCCATCCCTCCCTCCAACCAACCCTCCATGCATCTCTCCTTCCCTCCAACCAACCCTCCCTGCAGTCCTCTATCCATCCCTGCCACCTGCTTACGCAGCCTCCAGAGCAGCCGGCATGCCAGGCAGATGAGCAGCAGGAGCCAGATCTGCTCCAGCCCCTGCTGGGCAGTGGGTATTATGCAGCCCTGCAGCAGCTGCTGGTAGAACTCCTGGTGGGTGACAGTGGCCATTGCTGGGGCCTGAAAGAGAAGGGAGGGGTGGGGGAGTCAAGGAGAACCAGGATGGACAGGAGCTGGTAGAGAGGACATAGAGCAGAAAGAGCCAAGACATATTGGGATATTTGATTGGCTGGCTTCATGGATGGATGTGTGGTTGGTTGATGAATGGCTGGTTAGATGAATGTGTGGATGAATGGATGGTTGGATGGTTAGCTGAATGGATGGATGTGTGGATGGTTAGATGAAAGGTCCTATCTCAGCACAGGGGGCTGGACTTGGTGACTTCCCAAGATCCTTTCCAGCCTGACATTACAATGATTCTATTCATCCATCCACCCTGCACCACCCTCTACCTATGTCCCCATCCCCCTACACACCCCTCTATCAATCCATCCATCGCCATATACACCCCCACTGATCCATCTGTCCCCATATACACCCCTTTATCTATCCATCCATCTCCATAAACATCCATCTGTCATTCCATCCCTCCCTCCCTCCCTCCCCATATGTACCCATCTCTCTCTCCATCTATCCATCTCCATACACTTATCTATCTATCTAGCCATCTATCTTCCCAAATCCTAGCACACTGATCTATCTATTTTCCAGGATTCACATAGGTCAACCAGGGCCTGATCCAGCCTGGGACCCCTGGACTCCAGAGCACCGCTGGGCCACAGGGGGGTAGTAGGGTGAGGGTGGAAGGGAGGTAGTATTGAATGGGTGGAATGCGCATCACCCCAACTTGAGAACTAGGAATGCTGTGGGGGGGCAGGCCCCAGCCCCCCCCCCAGCAACATGTCTTGATACCCCCCCTCGCCCCAAAGTAAGAATCCTGGGAGACCAGCACTGACATCCAGATGTGGCCAGAGGCGGCCAGGGATGGGATTCCCCCTCTGCAGCCACACTGGTCCCTGCATCCAGATGTGGTGGGAATGGGGGGGTTCCCTAAATAGCTGCACTGGTGGCTGGATCCAGATGTGGCAGGAATGGGGGGGGGTCCTCCCTGCTCTCCCCTCCCTCCAGCTGTGGCTCGCGCGGGGCCCTGGTACCTTTGCAGCGAGCCTCTCCCTCCACGTCCGTCTGTCCCCGCGCAGCCGGTCCTGCGGTCCGGCTCTCCCGGGGGGAGGGGGAGCTAATCCCCTTTAAATTTGGGGGCGGGTGGATCGGCGCAGCCTCCTATGGGAAGGGGAGACGGCTCGGCTCGGCCAATCGGGAGCCGGATGGGATGGGACGGGGCGGGCGATCAACACAGCCAATAGATGCCCTCTATCTCCAGCGCTGGGACCAGGACTCCTGGGTTCTCTCCCTGGCTCTGGGAGGGGAGTGGTGGCTAGTAGGTTAGAGCTGTGGGGGGTGGGGTATCTATATTTTAGGTACTTCTCTGTCCCCCATTGCTACAGTATCTGAGCACCTCACAGTCACTTGGCACCTTAACCCTGGGCGGCAGGACAGTGCCCTATGTCCTTTCTGAAGTTGGGAAGCACAGAGAAAGGAGGACCCGCCCTGCGAAAGGTGTCAGGGAACCCAGGAGACCTGCCCCTTGTGGTTTGCACTGATCTGACCTTAGCTAGCATTAAACAAGGTTTGGGGCAGCTGGGGAACAGCTGTCTATAACGTCACATGGGGAGGGCTCACCTGGCTCTGAGATGCAGCCACCTCTGGAGTGGGACAGCTGGGGAACAGCTGCATATAACGCTAAATGGGGAGGGCTCACCTGGCTCTGAGATGCAGCCACCTCTGGGGTGGGACAGCTGGGGAACAGCTGCATATAACACCGCATGGGGAGGGCTCACCTGGCACTGAGGAGCAGCCGGGAAACAGCTACGCATAACACAACGCAGGGCTGGCTCATCCGGTGCTGAGATGCAGCCATCTCTGGGGTAGGGTTGCTGGGGAATAGCGGCAATCCCTCTACCAGCTGGATTAAGGCCCCACCCCTGAGGCGAAGCTCCTCCCCCACACTGAGAATAAGCCCCTCCCATGGACCCAGGACACCTGTGAGGGGGCCTCACCTTTCTCTTTGAAGATAAGCCCCACCCTCCAGCCACAGGCCCCTCCCCTGATGAGCACCCCCTGGACACAGGCCCCACTCCCCTAGACACTGGACCCTTCACCTGGGCACAGACCCCGCCCCTTGGATATGGGCTCCTCCCCCTGCTGGACACAATCTCCTCCTCCTAGATGTTAGCCCCACCTCCTCCCCCTGGGCTCAGTACACTGGCCCCGCCCCCTGGACTCAGGCCCCTCCCCCTCGGCTCAGGCCCCGCCCAAACACCGCCCCTTCCCTCCTTCCTTTAAACCTCCCGCTCTGACGACACCTGTTTCCATGGCTACCCCAGCCTCCCCGCCCCCTGCTGAGCCCACATCGCCTCACCCGGCTTTTGGGCCAATCCGCAACTCGGGAGGGCCCCTCCCGGCCCCGCCCACCAGCGGCTTGGCCTCCCATTGGCCGCGAAAAAAAAGGCCCGCGGACCAACGGGCGGGCGCATCGAGCTGAAGCGGTGGCCAAGGAGCGCGCTCATTGGTCGCGGGGGCGGGGCTTAGCGGTGCAGGTGGCCGGGCAGGGAGGCGCCGACTTCAGACTGCGGCCAGAGGGCAGCGGCGTCGGGTCTGGGGCGGGAGGCGCTGAGCGGGTGAGGGGCTGGCAGGGGGGCTGCGCGCAGTGACGTACGCCCCCCCGGGGGTCCCGCTCCCAGTCCAGCTGGGGGTGGATCTGCCCCCCCCGCCAATCCGGGTCGGAGTCCCCCCCAGAGGGGAAAGTCCCCGGATCCCCTTCCTGACACCAGCTCTTTTTTCCGTTGCAGTGGGAGTCCCTGTCTTGCCTGCCATGGGGCTGGAGGCCGAGCCCCTCGCTGCCCCCCACCCTTACTGGCCGCGGGACCTGGAGATCGGGCGCTACGTCCCCAACGACCGCCCCACCTGGCACAGCCTGGCTTTCCTCTTCTCCGTCTCGGCGGCCCTGCTGGCGCTCACCTGGCGGGCTGCCGGCTGGCGGGGGTGGATGGGGGCGCCCATGAGGCCCGGGCGACGCCTGGCCCTCTGCTGGTTCGCCATCTGCGGCTTCATCCATGGCGTGATTGAGGGCTGGTTCAGCCTCTACCACATGGATATACCAGGGGACCAGTCCTTCCTCTCCCAGCTGTGTAAGACCTGGGAACCAGGACTCCTGGGTTCTTTGGGTGGGGGATGGAGTCTGGTGGGTTAGAGCGGGGGGCTGGGAGCCAGGACTCCTGGGTTCTTTCCCTGGCTCTGGGAGGGTTGTGAGGTCTAGTAGGTGGAGCAAAGGTGCTGGGAGCTAGGACTCCTGGGTTCGTTGGCTGGGGGATGGAGTCTGGTGGATTAGACTGATGGCGGGGGGCTCAGAGCCAGGACTCTTGGGTTCTTTCCCTACCTCTGAGAGGGGAGTGGAGTCTAATGATTAGAGCAGGAGAGGCTGGGTGTCTGGACTCCTGGGTTCTAGCCCATCTGAGGGGAGCCCTGACAGGAGCTGTTTGCCAGTGTAATGTGAGGAAAGGAAATCCGCTAGACAGGTTACCTGCCCTCCAGGGAAATCCCCTTCCCGAGAGAAGGGACGGGAGCCCATGAAATTGGATGCTGGGAAGAACTATGGATCCTTGTAGAAACAGTTCCAGAAGTTCCACTGCTCCTAGCTGGGAGCAGGAGGAGGAATCTATGGAAATTCCCAGCCCAAAAACTTTGTGAAAATCTACTGGGTATTAGAATATTTCCTCCCTTGTTTCAAAACCTCCCCATGTTCCTCTCTCCGGTTCCATAAAATGATTAATTTGATTCGTTCTTTTTGACCGACGAGCAACCGTTTAATCTGAATCTCCTTGTTTTCACCTCCAGGGAAGGAGTACGCCAAAGGAGACAGCCGATACGTCATGTGAGTTTTAGCCTTTGTGTGTCCCATTTCCCCTCCTTCCCTTTTTCTGATTCCTCCCCACCCACCCACCACAATCCACTGGCATCTGCCCAAAATCCACCTGGAAATTTTGGAATAGATCAGCTGCAGCCTTCAAAAAACCCATCAGGTTTTACACATGCCTGCTAGCTCAGCGCAAGCAAACAGTATGTGGTTTAATATGACTAAATGCAAATGCATCCCTCCAGGAACAAAACACACAGGCAATGTGTGCAGGATAGGGGGGCGGACTCTGGCTTGAACAAAGATTTGGAGGTCATGGGGGACAGTCGGCTGAATGGGGGCTCCTGGTGCGACGCTGGGGCCAAAAGAGCGAAGGCCATCCTGGGATGTGTAAATGGGGATCAGGAGGTGGAACACAGAGAGGATTTTCCCCTCTGGATTTAACTCGGATGCCACCGCTGCTGGGATCCTGCGTCCTGTTCTGGTGGCCAGAACTCTAGAAGGACGTTGCTCAATCAGGGAGGTATCAGAGAAGTGCCTTGAGAATGATTCAGGGATTAGAAACCCTGCCTTGGTGTGAGAGACTCCCGGAGCTGCAGCTATTGAGCTGAACAAAGAGACGGCTGAAGGGTGATTGGATCCCAGTCGTATCTACGCAGGGAACAAGCATTTGATAATGGGCGCTTGATGTAGCAGAGGAAGGTCAAACCTGATCCGATGGCTTGAAGTCCACAGCAGCCATCGGCAGAGCAAGACCCTCACTTTCTTGGCTCTTCACTTTAGTCGAAGCTAGACCAATTCCGGGTGACCACCCCTTGCCTTCATTGCGTTATTCCCAGCAAACGACAGGCTAGATAATAGAATATCAGGATTGGACGGGACCTTGAGGTCATCTAGTCCAACCCCCTACTCAAAGCAGGACCAGTTCCCAACTAAATCATCCCAGCCAGGGCTTCGTCAAACCTGACCTTAAAAACTCCTAAGGAAGGAGATTCCACCACCTCCCTAGGGAACCCAGTCCAGTGCTTCACCACCCTCCTAGTGAAATAGTGTTTCCTAATATCCAACCTAGACCTCCCCCACTGCAACTTGAGACCATTGCTCCTTGTTCTGTCATCTGCCACCACTGAGAACAGCGGAGCTCCAGCCTCTTTGGAAACCCCCTTCAGGTAGTTGAAAGCAGCCATCAAATCCTCCCTCATTCTTCTCTTCTGCAGACTAAAGAATCCCAGTTCCCTGATCATTTTTGTTGCCCTCCGCTGGACTCTTTCCAATTTTTCCACATCCTTTTTGTAGTGTGGGGCCCAAAACTGGACACAGTACTCCAGGGCTACATGTTTTCTCCTCGGAGATTAATAACACACAACTCTTCGGAAGCAAGCTCCTTTTAGCCGTAAGGCAGGAGCGCTGCGGGGAAAAGAGCCAAAGAAGCAACATGTAAATCGACCAGAGATCTTGCTGCCCGCAACTCCAAGCTGGGGTGGTGTCAGTCTAAAGATTGGCCCCCCAATTCCCTCCGCGATCTCAGGGTGAAGTTCTGAAGGCTGAGTCTGTGGGGCAGGGGTGATGTTGCTGTCCCCACCCACTTGTCCCCCACACATCCTGGGAATTTAGCTTGCCAGGTCCCAAAAGATCAGCTGGGTTTGCTGCGTCGTGCCATGACCTTTTCACAGCCATGCTGCTCGTGGGTTCGTAGATTCCAGGGGCAGAAGGGGCCATTGTGATCAGCACGTCCAACTTCCCGGACAACAGAGACTAGAGAACCTGCCCTGTCATGCCAGGTGCTGCACGGACCCACCTCTGAGAGCAGGGCCCCCACTGGGCACTACATAACCCCCCCACCCCACCAACTGCTAGATCGGGGCCCCTGTCCCTGCACAGCCCCTCCCAGAGGGAGATCACAGCCCTTGTCATGCTGGGTGCTGCTTGGAGCCCCCCGCATTGTGCCTGGCACCACACAGACCCCCTCCCCCCACTGAGACCCCAAAGATCTTCCAGTCTAAACACACCCAGGCAGGACCATTCTCCTCATGGTATGGCTGGGGAAACTGAGGCCAGTGAGATGCGAGCTGAGACACATGGTTGGCTGGGAGGGATGGGGGGGGCGCTTAGAAATTGGGTTAACCCTTTGGTGCCTCTCTCCTTTGTCTGCAGAGAGGACAACTTCACTGTGTGCATGGAGACCATCACTGCCTGGGCGTGGGGCCCGCTGAGCCTCTGGACCGTGGTGGCCTTCCTCCAGCGTCAGCCCCACCGCTACGTCCTGCAGCTGGTGGTGTCTCTGGGTAAGGACGGCTGGATGCCTGAGTCCCCTCTCTGGCTTGGGGAGGGGGGTCTAGTGGTTAGAACTGGAGGGGCTGGGAGGCAGGACTCCTGTGTTCTCTCCCTGGGTGTAGAATGGCCAGGGGCCGATGGTCAAAGGTCCCAGATCAGCTTCATCTTGACCTAGCCTGGACCCCAGATGCCCCCTGATCTTTCCATGACCCTTGGATTCCCCTCGATGTGACCCCTTGAGCTTTCTTCCCCACCTGCAACAGGCCAGCTGTATGGCGACGTCCTGTACTTCTACACTGAGTACCGGGAGGGCTTCGCCCACAGCGAGATGTGGCACCCGCTCTACTTCTGGTTCTACTTTGTCTTCATGAATGCCCTGTGGATCATCATCCCCTCCATCCTCCTCCTCGACGCCTGGGGGCACCTGAGCGCTGCCCAGAGGGCGCTGGACTCTGTCAAGGCCAAGAGACACTGATGCCTCACTCCTCCCTTTCACCCAGGATGGGGGTATCTGGCACAAAACTGCCCTGGGGGGGCTGAAGAATGAATGATGCTCAGGGATTGGCATGCGCAGGACTCTCCCTGGCTCTGGGAGGGGAGTGGGGTCCAGTGGGCTAGAGCTGGGGGGGCTGGGAGCCAGGACGTCTTGACTCTTTTCCCAGCATCTGTGAGCGACATTCAAGTTTCTCCAAGCCGCCTTTACCTGCCGGCCTGGGGGGGAGGGACGGGTGAGGGGAGGAGGAGATCGCTAGCAGGGGTGGGGGAGATGCCTGCCTCTCTATGACTTGTTATCCTAGCACCCCTTCCTCCGCCAAACCCTCCCTGCTCCCATAACCAAAGCTCCGACCCCATTTTGGTGTGCCACTGACAATGACTCCCTTTGCCTCCTGACTGGCTGCAGGGTGGGGGATGCTGGGACCTCAAGTGCCTCCGGTGGAGAGGGCCAATCAGCTTGTTTTAATAAACACATGTATGTACTCCTTTGCCTTCCAGCAGCTGTCTTTGTCTGCCGGTGGCACCGTGCTGCTAGGACAGAAGGAGTTATACAGCAGGTCATACCAGCTGATCCCGAGGGTCCCTCCTGGGCTGGGATGCTTTAGAGAGGAGATGGAGGGGCCCTGATTAAAATCATGACCAGGAACAAGGGAGAGTGGGACCTTCTCCGAGAGAGGTGAATTCCAAAAGGATCAATGGAAATACTTTTTCCCTTAGCAGGGGATTGCACTCTCCATCTAAGGCTACGTCTAGACTACCCGCCGTATCAACGGGTTAAAATCGATTGCTCGGGGATCGATATATCGTGTCTCATCTAGACGCGATATATCGATCCCCGAGCGCGCTTATATTGATTCTGGATCTCCACCAACCCCAACGGAGTTGCAGAATCGACAGGGGGAGCCGCGGACATTGATCCCGCGCGGTGAGGACGGGTGAGTAATCCGATCTTAGATATTTGACTTCAGCTACGTTATTCACGTAGCTGAAGTTGCGTATCTAAGATCGATTTCCCCCTGTAGTGTGGACCAGCCCTCATTAACCTGTGTCCCACTCCCAGTCCCCTGGCCGGGGGCTGGAGGGGAGCCGGTGCCCTCTAGAGGAGAAAGGCCCCATACCTCAGTCCCCTGCCCTGGGGCCGGATGGGAGCCAGCACCCCCTAGAAGGGAAAGGCCCTGTGCCCCATTCCCTGCCCCCTGGAGCCAGCTAGTCCCCTGCTTGGGACCAGATGGGAGCTGGCGCCCCCTAGAGGGGAAGGCCCCATTTCCAATGCAGTGTTCACTGGGTTGGGCACGGTGGGATTCTGCCTGCCTGTAGGAAAGCTCCACCCCCTTAATGGAGGGGCAGGGCCATGGAGCCCATAAAACACCTGATTCTGGGGACAGTTAATGACAATGCAGGGAAGGGAACAAGCGTCAGAGATGTAACACGTGGAGCAGGGAACCCCAGATGGGAAGGAGCTGGTGGGTGGATTCCCCAGGACAGGTTCTACGCCCCAGCTTTTAAACGGCCCCTTGGAGGAGCCCGATCAGTGGGCCAGCCCGTGCCCTAGGGGTCCCACTTGGGCTGCAGGCAGGGGCCTCACGACTGAGCCTCTGGCCTCCGGCTTCATCCTGTGAGTCCACCTGAGCCAGACGCACAGCGCTGGGATCCAGGCATCGCAGCCAGGATTTGCAGGGACCCTGGGCAGCCTTGCCAAACCGAGCAGGGGGGTTATGACACACGCCGGCCCTCCCCTCGGGCAAGCCACCGTGGGCTCCATTTCTGACCCTGTCTCTCGCTCCGTCCGGATCTGTGTCTCCCCGAGCCAGGCCCCTCTGGGTCCATTGCCCGGCTCCTGCAGAGCCTGCTCAGTCCCAAGCTGCCCCCTGCGGTGACCCTGGGTGGGGCTCCCAGAGCAGCTTGTTCCCCCCCCCGCGTGGAGCAGCTCAAAGTACGGAGGGAAACTGAGGCAGGGGCCTGACAGCTCCGGGCTGGGCGGAAAAGGCCCCAGGGCCGCAGCGCAGCGTCTCCCCGCTGAGCCTGGGGCTCCTGCTCCGGCTGCCTCATTCCAGGGCCGGGCCCGGGCGGTCGGACGAGCTCTGCAGCGGGACCCTCGGGACTCGGCCCGCGCCTGCGGCCGCTGGAAGGAAACATCCGGCTCCCTGGAGCTGCGGGCGGATGTTGTTTTCACCAGTTGGGAGACGTTACTTCCGGTTGACCCGGATGCTGTTTTCTCTGTCTGGGCGGTTATTTCCGCTTAACCCGGATGTTGCTGTCCCTGTTTGTACGTCTATTTCCGGTTGGCCCGGATGTTGTTTTCACCAGCTGGGAGGCGTTACTTCCGATTGACCCGGATGTTGTTTTCTCTGTCTGGGCGGTTATTTCCGCTTAACCCGGATGTTGCTGTCTCTGCTTGTACGTCTATTTCCGGTTGGCCCGGATGTTGTTTTCCTTGGCTGTGCAGTTATTTCCGGTTGACCCGGATGTTTTCAGCGGTTGGGGGCTGTTTCCGGTTGGCCGGGCCGCTATTTCCCCAGTGAGGGGCTTGTCCGGGCAGTGATTGCCTTGGTTACGCGTTTTCCAGTTAACCCGGATGTTGTTTCCCATGGTCGGGAGGCTATTTCCGGTTAACCCCGGACGTGAATCCTTGTCCCGCGGCGGGGAGGGGTCCGGCTTTTCCCGTCTTTCCCCCTCCCCACTTCGGCTTTGACGAGGCTATGACGTCAACGCCTGAGCTGAGGCCTCCAAGCCGGAAGCGGAAGTAGCGGCGGGGTCACGTGAGCCCCCCCCCAATCCCCACCTGACGTCACCGCCCGCCCGGCGCGAGCCGGCTTCTACCCGCCGCGGCGCGAGGCCTCCCCCCAGGGGCGGGGCCGTAACGGTGCCGTCCGGCGCGAGGCTCCTCCCCCTCTCCGCCCCCGACCCCCGCGGAACCGGCCGGGGGCCGGGATGGCGGCGGCGGCGGCGGCGGGGGGCGGGCCCCGGGAGGAGGAGGAGGAGCGGGAGGTGGTGCGGGTCCGGGTCAAGGTGAGAGGTCAGGGGTCACGGCGGGGTCAGGGGTCACATGCGGCGGGGGGAGGGGCGCAGTGAGTGGGACCCTCCTACAGGGCGTGGTGCTGGCGAGAGCAAAGAGGGGTCGGGATCGGGCCATGAGGAGGGAGCCAGAGTGGGGTCTCCCCCTCCCCCACCCAGAGCCGAAAGAGAACCCAGGAGTCCTGGCTCCCAGCCCCCCCCCCGCTCTAACCACCAGCCCCTATTCCCCTCCCAGAGCTGGGGAGAGAACCCAGGAGTCCTGGCTCCCAGCCCCCCCCCCGCTCTAACCACCAGCCCCTATTCCCCTCCCAGAGCCGGGGAGAGAACCCAGGAGTCCTGGCTCCCAGCCCCTCCCCCCCCCCGCTCTAACCACCAGACCCCACTCCTCCCCCAGAGCCGGGGAGAGAACCCAGGAGTCCTGTTCCCAACCCCCACCCAGCTCTCACCACCAGCCCCACTCCCCTCCCAGAGCCAGGGAGAGAACCCAGGAGTCCGGGCTCTCAGCCCCCCCCCCGCTCTAACCACCAGCCCCCACTCCTCTCCCAGAGCTGGGGAGAGAACCCAGGAGTCCGGGATCTCAGCCCCCCCCCCCCCCTGCTCTAACCACCAGCGCCTGCTCCCCTCCCAGAACCGGGGAGAGACCCCAGGAGTCTTGCTTGTTCTTGTGCCCTCTACGCCACACCCTTATTGCCCCCGACAAACCCTCCTTGCCTTCACTGACTGTGTCAGAGCGAGAACAGAACAGGGGACGCGACCCAGTGTCCCTTTCCCCTCCTGCGTTAGCGGATGCCTGCATCTCGTCCTCCGGCCTCCCCCCCGGGTGGCTGCGTGGAGGCCAGGAGATCTGGGGCGAGGCACCTGCTAAGGAAGGGGAAGAAACGCACAGGAAGTCAGACCTCCCATGGCCAGCAAGGAGAGAGGATTTCAGTGTGAAAGAGCACAGCAAAACTGCCCTTCCCCTGTGTCCGTGGAGATCTCCATCCGAAACACGGGAGGATCTGTGCAGCGCAGGGCGGGTGGGGAATGAGCCAGGGCCTTTCCCCTCTAGGGGGCACTGGCTCCCCCTTGGGCACCAGGATGGGGGACTGGCAGGCTCGGGGGATGGGGAATGGGGCACGGGGCTTGTCCCCACTTGAGGGCGCTCACTCCAGTCCTGTCTCCCCAGAAGCGTGAGGGATTCCTGCAGCCCGAGTTCCGCACCTTTGCCGTTGATCCCCAGATCACCTCGCTGGATGTCCTCCAGCACATCCTCATCCGCGCCTTCGACCTCAATGGGTGAGTCCCACCCCAGCCGCCAGGGACCTTTGCCCAGCGTTGGTTAGACTGGGGGGAGATGGGAGCCAGGACTTCCGGGTTCTCTCCCCGGCTCTGGGAAGGGAGTGGGGTCTAGTGGTTAGAGCGGGGGGTTGGGGAGGCTGGGAGCTAGGATTCCTGGATTCTCTCCTGGTTCTGGGAGGGGAGCCAGGGTCTAGTGGTTAGAGTTGGGAGCCAGGACTCCTGGGTTCTCTCCCCAGTGCTGCTATTTATGGGGTTGCCAGGGAGTTAAATCCTGACTGAGGACGGAGCTAGTGAAGAATTTGAGGCTGTTGGGAGCCAAGGGACAAAGAGGAGATTTGGGGGACAGATGAGCTCATTCGGTCTGAAGAGCTAATGGGAAACCCTGTGAAAGGAGGGAAGGCAGGGGGGCCGGAATGGCTGGTGAAGGACCCCTAGAGAGTAGTGGGGGGTTCTGTATGGTTGAGGGATGCCTCCCGTTGGGGTCCTTCATCATGGCTGACAGCAAACCTAACGAGGCAGGGGAGGTTCTGTGTAGCCAGTGGAGGACCTCAAAGGGGTATGTGTCCTTACAGCCAATGGGAGACCCCAAGGGAGCAGTGGGAGGTTCCGTGTGGTGACAGAGAGAGTGTGGAGTTCTGTACTGACGGGGGGGCCCGAGGTGCCGGGAGGGGACACGCTGTGCCTGGGGTGATGTTGTCCTGCGTGCATTGGAGTCAGTCACCTCCATCTCCCCCAGGAAGAAGAACTTTGGGATCAGCTATCTGGGCCAGGAGAAGCAGGGCCAGGAGACGTACCTGTCGCTGCTGTCGGACTGGGACCTGGCCACGGCCTTCGCCAGCGCCTCCAAGCCCTACCTGCAGCTCCTCCTAGACATCAAGCCTTCGGAAGACAGTGAGTCACTCTGGCAGGGCTAGGGACCCAGGAGTCCTGGCTGCCACCCCCCCGGGCTCTAACCGCCAGACCCCACTGCCCTTCCAGAGCCAGGGAACAGACCTTGCTAACTGTCATGTGCTGCTCTCTCAGGCCCCCTGCTGGAGGACTGGGACATCATCAGCCCCAAAGATGTGATCAGCACTGATCTGCTCCTGGTGGAGAAGCGGTCCCTGGCGGCGGCCGCCCTGCCTTTCACCCAGACCATCATCTCCCAGGTGGGTCGAGAGGGGAAGGGGAGGAGGATGGTTCAGGTAGGAAGCACCCTAAACTACGTGGGTGGAACAGAGTTCAGAAGAGAACCCAGGAGTCCTGGTTCCCTCCCCCCAACCCCCTGTTTTAACACACTAGACCCCACTCCCCTCCCAGAGCTGGAGGTAGAACCCCGGAGTCCTGACTCCCGCTCTCCTGCCTGCTCTTCCTGGTAGCTGGGCACAGCTCTGTTGTCCCAGTGCTGGGATCATTGTGGTCCAATGAAGTCTCCTACTGCCTTGACCTCCCCTGCCTGCTCCCGTGCCTCAGTTTCCCCCCATACAGTGGGGAGGATCCTGCCTGCTCCCGGCATCCACCATGCCTTGCGCTGAGCAGGACTTGGTCAGTGACCACGTCTCTCTGCCTAGGTGGGCAGGACGCTGTCGAAGGTCCAGCAGGCTCTGAGCTGGTCTTATGGGGAGGACGTGAAGCCGTTCAAACCGCCGCTGAGTGACTCTGAGTTCCACACCTACCTGAACCATGAGGGGCAGCTGAATCGGCCCGAGGAGCTGCGGCTGCGCATCTACCATGGCGGCGTGGAGCCCTCGCTGCGCAAAGTGAGTCTCTGCGGAGTGGGGCTGGGAGCCCGGACTCCTGGGTTCTCTCTCCGGCTCTGGGAGAGGAGTGGGGTCTCCTGAGTTCTCTCTAGCTCTGGGAGGGGAGTGGGAGCTAGTGGTTAGAGCGGGGGGGCTGGGAGCCAGGACTCCTGGGGTCTCTCCCTGGCTCTGGGAAATGGGATACCAGGGGTAGTGGAGATGGGATGTCAGGAGGTGCTTAGCCATGGAGGAGAGATGTCGGGGTGCGTGGCACAAAGGGGCATAGCATGCCTGGTTATGTGGGACAATGCCCGGTGCTGAGACCCCTCTCTGCCCCCCAAGTCACGATGGGATGCTGGGAGAGGCAGGGCATGTCAGAGGCAGCGTGATGGGACGCTGAGAGGTGGCGGGAAGATGCCGGGCGTTGAAGCTCCTCTCTCTGCCCCCCAGGTGGTGTGGCGCTACCTGCTGAACGTCTACCCGGACGGGCTGACGGGCCAGGAGCGCATGAACTACATGAAGCGCAAGACGCGGGAGTACGACCAGCTAAAGGGCCAGTGGGTGGAGCGGGCCAGCCCCGAAGACCTGGACTTCATCCGCAGCAACGTCCTCAAAGACGTTCTCCGCACGGACCGCACCCACCCCTACTACGCCGGCTCGGAGGACAACCCGCACCTGACTGCCCTTCACGACCTGCTGACCACCTACGCCGTCACCCACCCGCAGATCTCCTACTGCCAGGGCATGAGCGACATCGCCTCGCCCATCCTGGCCGTCATGGACAACGAGGCACACGCCTTCATCTGCTTCTGCGGCATCATGAAGCGCCTGGAAGGCAACTTCCAGGTGGACGGCGAGGTGATGTCCCTCAAGTTCTCTCACCTCAAGCTCCTACTCCAGTACTCGGATCCTGAGTTCTACGCCTACCTCCTCTCCCGAGGTGCTGACGACTTCTTCTTCTGCTACCGCTGGCTGCTGCTGGAGCTGAAACGGGAGTTTGCCTTTGAGGACGCCTTGCGGATGCTGGAGATAACCTGGAGCTCCTTGCCACCAGATCCTCCAGAGAAGGAGGTGGAGCTGGTGGGGCCACCGGCCAGGCTCAGTGAGAGCGGCCAGCCTGTCCGCCAGCGCCACATGCTGCGGCCCACCTGTAGCTTCGAAGCGACTGGGGACCAGCCTTGCTTGGAGGAGTCCGGAGCCCGGCTCTCCTTGGAGGATCCCGGAGATCGGCCTTGTTTGGAGCAGAAGACCTTATTGAAGCAATCCAGCTTTGGAGAATTCATGTACTACAGCGCTCGTGATGACAGCTCCGAGGAAGAGCCTTCGCTGAGATCCCAGCGCTCTATGGAGGAAGAGGAGGACTTCTGCAGCGAGCAGGACCCCTTGCTCCAGCTCCCGGCCATGACCAAGTCTTTCTCCGCCCCGTCTCTCCGGCTCCTGACCCCGCCTACGCCCTCCGGAGACTCCCCCTCCTCCCGCTCCCCCCTCCCCGGCAGCGAGAACAGCGAGAGCCTGCCAGAGGAAAAGGGAGATTTGGCAGGTGACACGCCATCCTCCTCACCCAGCAGCCCCCTCCCCGCCGCCCTGTCCCCAGCCACGGTGAGCTTACCTCCACCACAGGAGTTTGGCAAAGGCAACCCCTTTATGCTCTTCCTCTGCCTGGCCATCCTTCTGGAGCATCGGGACCACATCATGAAGAACAACATGGACTACAACGAGCTGGCCATGCACTTCGACCGCCTGGTGCGCCGGCACAATCTGGCCAAGGTGCTGCACCGGGCCAAAGCCCTCTTCGCTGACTACCTGCAGTCCGAAGTCTGGGACTCAGAGGAGGGGGACGAGGCAGCCGCAGAGTCCCCAGCTGTCTCGTGACACCCCGCCCCCCCCACTCTCCCACCACTCCCCGTTCTGGTGGCCTCCTTGAGACTCATCACAGGTCAGCCAGGAGGGACTCCTTGCTCTGGATCCTCTCTCTTCCCCCTGGATCTAATGGTCTCCTTGGAAGATCCTTTGTGGACCAACCAGGATCTCTCCCCCCATGGGATCCCCTCCCTCCATGCCCCTGCAGATCTAATGATCTCCCTGGAACATTCTTCATGAACCAACCAGGATCTGCCCTTTCCATTGGCATCCTCTCTAATTTCAACTATCTCCTTGGAAGATCCATCAGAGACCAACTAGAATATCTCCCTCCCTGGTAGATCCCCTTCAAACACCCCCTGGATTTAATGTTCTCCTTGGAAGATCCTTCATGGACCTAACAGGATCTGGCCTTCCCAGTGGGTTCCCCTCTGACCATCCCCTTCTGACTCCAGTGATCCTTTTGGAAGATCCATCCCCTTGGAAGATCCTTCAGAGACCCAACCAGGATCGGCCACTTGGACTCCGGTGCCTTTTTCTTTTATGTGCATTAGCGGATCCGGTTTTTAGTTTCTCTGCCTGCTGCGGCTGCAGCCTCTGACAGCGTCGCTGCCCAAAGCTGGGGAGCACTCCCAGCTCCCGGCCCCAGATATTCAGATGCTACGTGGAGTGTTAAGACTCTTGACTGCTGGGATGTACGTGCACTTTTCTGTTCCACTTTTCACTGGCCCATAACTTGCCCGGTTCCCTTTTAAACCAAGTTGCCCCATCGTGGTATATTTCCTCCTCCCATGAAGAGATCAAGTGGAATTTATTCATCGCTTTGAAGGAAGACCAGACCTCAGCTCCCATGATGCAAAAGGGCAGGAATCCGGGATGCTAGGGGATCAAACAACGTGTGATCTCTACTGGCTTGCCACTTTCGTTCAGTAGCCGTTTTCCTGGGCAAACGGACCCCAGTGGCTCCCCCAATTTGCTCAGATGTAAAACTAACCAGAGCTCTTCGATCAGCCGAATCTTTCTGTTCCTGGTTTTAACGAGAGATCAGCTGTTGATAGAAGCAAGACCTGCCCTCATGTGGCTTGACTTCTGGGGCAGGAGCCGTATCAGTGAGGAGAGGGGCGAGGTGGAGGTATCGCAAACAAAACCATTTCCGTTGATCGCACCTCATCGCGCTGTGTTAGAGTTGGCTCTGGCGTGTGATCTGCTGATGGCCTGTCCAGAAGCAGGTTCCGATCTCGGCTGGGCCAGCATCAGTCTGGAGCTTCTCTGGACGCTGCCGAGATCGGAGCCTCGCTCGTTTCTATGACACAGGCTCGGAAGCGGTGCCTGGCCTGCATCAGCCGCGCCAATCTGGGAATTTCTGCAGACGAAGACATCTTCCGAACATCCTCTTTTTCCCTTCGTGTCCACCTGCAGTTGAGCAGGGCTTGATCAGCTGGGATCTACCCCTGATGCCTTTTTGTTTCAGTAGCATCCGTCTGCATTGGCCTTATCTTAGCTCAGAGACCCACCTCCTACATCAGCATCTGTGTTGGATTGCCTGGCTCAAGACAGCTACGGATATTTCCCCTCTCCGGATATCTGCCCCTCCTATTGTCCCAGATCTGGGCTCTTTGTACGAAGTCTGATATGAATCCCTTAATGCAGCCACGTGGGGTTTAGAGTCTCTAAGGCAGACGAAGCAGAGAGCTGGCTGTGCCATAGCAGAGAAGGGGATTTTCTCTAGGTCCTATTGGAAAAACAAACAACAACAAGGGGAAACGTGCCTGCTCCAGTTCCTGTAAGGGAGCAGCCTGGCCACTAGAGGGCACTGATAACTCACCAGAAATCAACCTACCTCTGGGCTTTGCAGATCTGAGTTCTCTATCCCAGGGCAGCCCTGGGTTGTGAGGTCCGCCAGGATCTAAGTAGGGATGGGGAGAGAAACCGGACGTCCCCGTGGTGTCAGTTCAGGGGGAATCTTTCTGGTAATCTGGTGGATCGCCAGAGAGTTGGTACGTAGCCCTGTTACCGGAGGGACCGGCAGGCAGAGCTCGGATTGGCAGGCATCTCGGGGGGGGGGAGTGTATCCGGCGTGTGGGAAGTCCCGAGGGTTTGACCTGCCCAGAGCCTGCACTGGTGGGGCCCCTGTCGCCCACCCAGAGCTCCTACGCACCTGCCCCCCCCCGCCTCCCCAAACTTGCCATGTCTGGGGAGAGAAATTGATTACGACTTGGTGTTGTAACTGACCATCGGTGGCAGTAGGTGATGCTTCTCTCAGCTGACGTGCAGGGGGCTGTCGGCCGTGGGGCGGAGGCAGAGGGGACTGGCCCCTCCCACCAGATTAGCTTCCCCCTTAATTACAACTCACAGCTAGTCAACTGTAGCAGCCCTGCCTTGGTCAGTGTCACACCCCTTGCCTGGCCCAGCTGTAACTGACTAGCCACAGGAGCAGTCTTGCGACCCTGGGCTCGCCAGCGTCCCATTAGGTGCGACTGGCCACGAGCCCGATCGAGACGTCAGTGGCCCCTGCTAAAGGCCATTCAATTCTCGGCCGCTTGTCTCCTTGCGAGCAAGCCTGACTGGCTTGACTCCCTGGCGCTCTCCATTTATTGTGCTCGAGGGGATTTTTCACATTTGACCCACGTCGGTATCTTCTCGCCTTTGGCTACCTCCGAAAAGCAGTGGCTTTAAAACACCATGTTCTTCCTTGTTCCGCGGACCCTTCCCTCGTCCCGGCAGGGAGTTGGACACAGTTACAGGGAAGGGAGCCACTTGGGCTCTACCCTGGATCGCGCATAGGCCAAATCTTAAAATCAGGTTCCAGAGCTTCCCAGTGGGAGCGAGGGGCAGGGGTGGGCAGTTATAGGGTTGCTAGGCAGCAGTGAGGCTCTGTGGGAACAGGGGTGCCCAGGGGGTCGCCTCTCAGATCCAGGGGCATTTACCTCCCCATCTGTTGTTGGCTTCAGCGTCTTGCCGACGCCAGGAAGGCGCCTGACTCCAGTGTCCAGCAGAATGAACGCAGCACATGCTCCCCCTACAGCCTATTGCGGGAGAGTGTGATGGGCTGACCCCAGTGGGTGGTGTGCTCCTTGATAGCCCATGGGGGGCGATAGCGATCACTCTCCTCCACCCTTCCCGTGCCCCCCGGGCAGCCCCACAATAGCTTAGCCCCGAACAAACACACACCAAGCCCTGCCCTGCTACTTTGGGGCTAGATCAAACCTGCTCCAGCGGGATGCTTCCTCCGGAGCTCCCAGCGTGAGGAAACAAGGAAGCCGCCGGTGTGTCTCTGACAACTCTGGTGATTTGTGCCGCTTCCTTTGAACAGGCAGGGGGTTCTTGGATTTCACCGCTGGAGGAGGGTCAAACTCAAATCTCGTGGACACTTGTGACTTAAAACACCTCCATCCTCATTGCCAAGGTTAGGATCTTCTGATTGCGGCCAAGAAACGGGGAGTCTCTTTTCCAAACCTGGCCAGAAACCAGGCCCTCGAACGAATCCTCGGTATCTGTTCCCGAGCAAGACTTGGCAGGATTGCTCGTCCCTTTCCATTTTGTCTTTCCCTACCCTCTCCTTGCTCTGGTTTTAAAAGAGGCAAATGCTCCAGTAGGGGCTCCAAAGTTACTATCTGCCTTGTCCATGAACCTGCTTGTGGTACTACCCAATATGAAAGGGTGCAGGGAGGAAAAATGTTTTCCTGTGTCAGTTAGAAAGTGCTCAAAGACCAGCTCCCCAAGTGGGAAAGTCAACAGTGTGATGCTGATTTCCACCAGCTGAGCATCCGGGGCCTATTCTTGCGTCTAGTCCATTGCATTTTTGCATCTAATCAGTTCCAGCCGCAGACCAAAATATAGTTAGGCCGGGCAAGACGTTCCACCCCGTGCCTCAGGGCTCAGATTGCTCTAGGCTGGGCTTTCAGATCCAGCGTTTATTTGCTGCACGAGGAGCTAGCTTTGGGGTGTGGTGGGTTTTTTGTAAACAGAGGGAAATTGGGGGTGTGAAACTGCAAAGAATTGTCATTGTGACTGATGCTGAGGTCCGGAAAAGAGGAAACTGCTTTGGCATTGAATGGAAACTGACCCGATTCTGATTTGCCTCTAATCTAAAGGGATTAATCTCAGCTACGCCCAGAGGGGGTGCATGCTCTTGGGGGAAGATTTGTGCCAAAGAGGTCAGGAGGGGCAGGTTGCTACCATCTCAGGCCCAGGCCCTGGAAGGTATTCAGGTGCTTAGTGCAATACCAAAATCAGAGCCAGCGTCTCTGAAGGTCTCCAAGTCTAAATAAGAGCTAGATTTTCCCCAGAGCTCAGCACCCGACGTGCTCAGCTCTTGGGAGAAATTGCATCTCTTTTAAGTTTGCCTTTGATGCATCAAAAAAAAAAAAAGTCTTTAAAGCTCCAATTTGCTCCATGGAAGTTGGTTGTCTTTGAGTTTCCGCCAACAGACGAGGCTCCAGGGGCAGGCTGGGTGCTCTGTTCCATTCCACTCGCAATCCATTCTCTGCTTCCCTGGATTTAAATGACACAAAGGACTGGCGGGTGGGAGTTTTCGAATCTGGCTCCAGCCGCGCTTTGCCTGAAAGCTGGTTCTTTTAGGTCCCCAGGGCTGCTTTTCAATCTAGATCAACTGGGCTTGGGTGAAAGCTACGAAGCCGTTTCTGGCACAGTCAGCTGGGTGTCTTGGGAGCAATGGGGGACGGTTTTCCAAGTTACTGAAACACCCTGACACCCACTCCTGTCTCCCCCAAATCCATTGGGTTGTAACTGGTGATGGCTTTATATTCTCTGGCACCTGGGACAGGTTTATCCTGAGATGTTTCCCGAACCCAGGCTGAGATCGTCTGTTGGTTTGTGGGTCTCCAGATGCCAACTTTCCCCCCAGATCTTGTTCCTTCTCACACACTGGATTCATCTTTCCTAAGAGCCTGGTTTGTCTCCTTTGGAAACTTTGCCAAATTCATCTTTGAGAGAAATGGAGGTTGGGTTGGGTTGGAAAACACCCTGTTTCGTAGGAAACACAGCTGCTGTAGAGTCTTTGCTCCACCAAAGTCAATAGAATGAGGACAGTTTGCGCTCTGACTGTCAGGCCCGATCTGGTTTTCTGCTCCCCTCGCTAAGGTTGTTGACACTTGAGATCGTTAAACCTGAAGGAATTTTGAATTGATCCAGTTTCCAGGAGGTGCTATTTCTGTTTGGGTCCACAGCTCCTGGGTAATTTCACTCCTTTGCCTAGTCAGTTTCAGCTGCTGAACTGGCAAACTCCTGGGCAACAATCCCAATTTTAAAAATCAATCCAAGGAACTGCTGATTTTTTTTCTTTCAAAATCTTTGGGGATCTCAATATTTAAAATCTGAGACATCCTAGCGCCCTGGGCGCTGGGAAATCAGATCTCCGGGTATTTTGCCGTGGGGGCTAACTTAGCAGTTGGAAATCTCAGCTGTCATTGACTGCAGGAGAATGTGAGCCCTCAGAGCCCCCCCTCCCCTTAGCGATCTGACTGATTTTTGAACTGGATCAACCCCAAATTCTTTAGTGACGTTGCCAAAAATTCCAGCGGCGTTTGCTGCTCGATCGCCCCGCTGTGCTGGGATACTGTTATTGTAGGGCCTACTGTGTTTTCCGCTTCCCGGCTTTGTGATGGGGGCCCTGTCCAAACTCCTGCTCTGCTGCTGAAATCCAGGTGCCCGTTTGATCTCTGTAGATGAGCCGCAGAAGCCAATGGTGCTGAGTTGTGAATATTTTGTTTGGTGTTCAGCCTTTCCTTATTTCGTGCTGCTCTATTTATTTTGCCAACCTTCTGGGCTGTGAAGTTTGTTTACCCGGCCAGGCTGTTTAAACAGGACAAAGGTTCTGAAACAAAGGTGGAACTCCCACTGGGTGGTGCTGAAATCAGCCACCTGGAGTCTTCTCACAGGCTTTGCTTCTTTCAGGCCTGGTGCTCTCTCAAGATCCGGGACCCTTTGAAAAAGAAACGCGGCCCTCGCACCAGGAATTGACCGAGCAACTTCTGGCTATGGACTCTCTAAAAACTGCAGTGGATTCTGGGAGGGAGGCTGGGGGAGCAGCCAGAGGAGTGGATGCAGCCAGTTAACCCTGCCTTGCGTGGCTCGAGGCATCACTTTCAAGGGGGATTGGGTGCTGCCCCCGCCAACGGTGGCGATTTTGGATTCCTCTGGGAGAAAGACCGAAGAGTTGGATTCTGCCACTGTTAACGGCCAAGCGCCTGGAGTTCTTCCCCCTTCAGGCTGCCAGCGATTCGATCTATTTCTGCCTCCCAAGCAGCTGAGTTCTCTAACCGACCAAAGGAACCCAAGGAACCAAATCTAGCTAAAGCCGCGGCGGAGGGCAGCCGGCCGGGGCGTTGGTGTGGTGACAAGGGGACCTGGCCTGGATCAGGCTAGGTTTATGGCCTCTGGGTCAGCACAGCTGTTCCATCCCCTGTATATATCCTCTGTACAGTTGGAGACCCCAGTATGTTCCTAAACCCCCACGCCCAAAGCTGGGCTTGGCGAAGGGGGTCCCGCTCGGGCATTGGAGTGAATGTGCTACAGGAATGAAAGTGGAAATAAATGGAGGAAAAAGTGGATGGTTGTGGCCAGGTTTGTTCACGGGCAGGGAAAAGAGAGAGGAGGGAGGCCCCAGGAAGGATCCAGGAGTCCTGGCCTCCAGCCCCCTCCTTCCCCTGCTCCCCGAGCTGGGGAGAGAACCCAGGAGTCCTGGCTCTCACCTCTAGGCCCCACTCCAAGAGCCTGGGAGAGAACCCTGAACCCTGGAGCATCATGTTACTCCAGTTAGAGCCAGAAGCCTTCGCTCCAGTCTGGCATCATCCCTGTGAACTGTCGAGGGGAGAGGGGGCTAGTGGTTAGAGCAGGGGGCTGGGTGCCAAGACTCCTGAGTTCTCTCCCTGGTGCCAGGATGGGAGGGGGGGTCTAGTGCGTTTGAGCAGGGGGCTGGGTTGTCTATATCACCACTGCCTTGCAATGGATGCACTCAGGACTGTGGCCATGTGTGTCATGTTCCCTGTACTGCAGTGACCTGATGGGTGATCCCCTCTCCCCCTTCTCTCTCACTTTGAGGCAGGCTGGCACATCTCCTTCCTAGAGATGCAACCTGGCCTCTGTCTGGGGGAGAATGTGCTTCTGTCTGCCTAACACCCCCTCCCCTGGGGCCATTTTTCAGATCCACCCACAGCCCCATCCTGTGTCTCCATGAAGCCTGGGGCCCCAGAGCAGTTTAATAAGAGAGTTTATCTGCTTGAGCTCAGACCCGGGGCTCCCAGGGATCCCTCCCGGCCTGCACATCTCCAGGGGCTCCCTGGGGTCTCTCCTGGCCTGGGTTGCTCCGGCTCTCTCCGTTTCTAACCCGGCTGGGGCTGAGGGTTGGCGCCTCCCCTGGAGTGGCGGCTGGGTGGCCGTGTGGTTCCGTGAGATTGGGATGGTTTTTAAGCCCTAGGGAATCAATTGCCACAGCAGAATTTTAAAACAAAAATTGAATGGGGTGATTCTAGTTATAAAGAAGAAAACAATCCAGGCTTGGGTAAACTGAGGCAGGGTCCTAAGGGGGAGCTGGATTAAAAGGATACCCTCCTGCTGTAACCACTAGACCCTACTCCCCTCCCAGAGCTGGTAGAGAACTCAGGAGTCCTGCTCCCAGCCTCTCCCTGCTCTAACCCACCAGAGCCCACTCCCTTCCCCTCTCTGAGTTGCAGACTGAAACCCAGGAGTCCTGGCTTCCAAGCCCCCACCCTCCTGTGCTCTAACCACCAGTCCCCACTCCCCTCTCTGAGCCTGGAAGAGAACCCAGGTGTCCTGGCTCCCAGCCCCCTGGATAGAACCCTGGAGTCCTACTCTCCCGCCCCGCCTACTCCCACCACCAGCCCCCACTCCCCTCCCCAGGGAATAGAACCCAGGAGTCCGGGATCCCCGCTCCCCAGGGAATAGAACCCAGGAGTCCGGTCCCCTCCCACAGCCGGATGTGCCCCTGCAAAGGGCTGATGCAATGGGTAACCTGATCTCCTCCCAGCGCTACCCGCGCCCCGCCCGGCTGCCCCAGTCCGCTAGTCCCGCCGCCCGCGCCGGGACCCTCCGCTCCGCGCCCAGGGTGAGTGATGCGGAGCCCGCCACGTGGGGGGTAGGGGGGTGCTCAGCCCGGGGCGTCCTGACCTGCCAGAACTTGGCTTGTTCCAGTCTGAGCCTGTGGCCTCCCTTCCGGTGCCAGCTGGCCAGCTGCTCCGCTCACAGGGCTGGGGAGAGAACCCTGGAGTCCGGGCTCCCAGCCCCCCCTGCTCTAACCACCAGACCCTGCTCCCCTCCCTGAGCCGGGGAGAGAACCCAGGAGTCCTGGCTCCTGCCCCCCTGCTGTAACCATTAGGCACTACTCCCCTCCCAGAGAAAGGGATAGAACCCAGGAGTCCTGGCTCCCAGCCCCCCTTCCGCTCTAACCACCAGATCCTGGGGAGCGAACCCAGGAGTCCTGGCTCTGAGCCCCCTCCCTCTCTAACCACCAGACCCTGCTCCCCTCCCCGAGCCAGGGAGAGAACCCAGGAGTCCTGGCTTCCAGCTCCCCCGCCCACTCTAACCACCAGCCCCCACTCCCCACCCAGAGCCAGAGAGAACCCAGGAGTCCTGGCTGCAATTTTCCAACTTCAAAACCAGAAGTGACTGTCTTCCGGTGGCTAGTCCTTGTCTGAGTAGCTGGGAGGCTCCCCCCAAATCCTCTTAACTGTTGAAAAGTTGCTGGGTGAATGTGAATGAGGGTCTTTCTTTTCGGAGAGAAATCGGCCACTGGACAGAGCAGCGCGAGTCCGAGGCGTTAACAGGGACAGAAATCTCAGGAACCAGGCGAGTAGTAGCTGCGGTGCCAACTTCTGGTGAGGATTTGAGAAGTAACATTGATCCTGGAATTAGTGGTAACAATTGTAAGTACTCAGGTTGTCTGTAGTATTAATGGAATTGGTTTGAGTAACTCTGGCGTATGAGTGATACCAGCTTGGGTAGTAACTAGCTGGAGTATTAGTGGCATCTAGTAAGTAGTGACTGTGGAGTATTGATGTGAGCAGTTCGTGTAGTAACTCCACGGAGTATTAGTGGTAGTGATTTGAGTAGTAACCGTTTGGAGCATTAGTAACTCTTTGGAGTATTAGTGGTGGAGTATGAGTGATATCGATTTGAGTAGTAACTCGTTGGGGTATTAGTGGTATTGATTGAAGCAGTAGCTAGTTGGAGTATTAATAACTGATGCATTGGCGTGACTACTAACTCTTTGGAGTATTAGAGTTGAAGTATTAGTGATATTGATTTGACTAGTAACTCGGGGTATTAGTGGTATCAATTCAAGTAGTAGCTAGTTAGAGTATTAATAACTGGCGCATTAATGTTATTGACTTGACTAGTAACTCTTTGGAGTATTAGTGGTGGAGTATTAGTGATATTGATTTGACTAGTAACTCGGGGTATTAGTGGTATCAATTCAAGTAGTAGCTAGTTAGAGTATTAATAACTGGCGCATTAATGTTATTGACTTGACTAGTAACTCTTTGGAGTATTAGTGGTGGAGTATTAGTGATATTGATTTGACTAGTAACTCGGAGTATTACTGGTGGAGTATTAGTGATATTGACTTGACTAGTAACTCTTTGGAGTATTAGTGGTGGAGTATTAGTGATATTGATTTGACTAGTAACTCGGGGTATTAGTGGTATCAATTCAAGTAGTAGCTAGTTAGAGTATTAATAACTGGCGCATTAATGTTATTGACTTGACTAGTAACTCTTTGGAGTATTAGTGGTGGAGTATTAGTGATATTGATTTGACTAGTAACTCGGGGTATTAGTGGTATCAATTCAAGTAGTAGCTAGTTAGAGTATTAATAACTGGCGCATTAATGTTATTGACTTGACTAGTAACTCTTTGGAGTATTAGTGGTGGAGTATTAGTGATATTGATTTGACTAGTAACTCGGAGTATTAGTGGTGGAGTATTAGTGATATCGATTTGACTAGTAACTCGGGGTATTAGTGATGTCCGTTTGAGTATTAACTTGGGAACATTGGCTATATCCATTTGACCTGTAACCCTGCAGAGTATTAGTGACTCTGTGCAGTATTAGTGGTATCCATGTGAGCAGTGACCTTTTGGACCATGAGTAACTTTTTGGAGTATTACTTGTGCCAATTTTAGTAATAACTACTTGCAGTATGAGTGGCACTGATTTCACTAGTAACTGGTGTGTTGATGGTACCATTTGGCTAGTAACTCTTCAGAGTTGGAATAATAACTGTAAGTAGTAATGGTGCTTACAATGTGGGTAGCGACGGGAGAATCAGAGGTAACAGCTGTATTATTGGGAGCCGTGACGGGGTGAGGGTGATGTTACTGAGCAGAGTACGTGTAGGATTAGTGGTTATAACATCAGTGCTACCCCATTCCTACAATTAGTGACAGTGTCAGTAGCATAAATCAGGAGGTTACAGTGTTCCCAGAATTGGGGTAGCAGTCTTGGAGTATGAGTGACAACGTTCACTGTCACTGTGTTTGTGGTGATGTTAATGATGCTATTTGCGAGTGATAACAGTTTGGAGTATTTCTGGCAACAGTGAGAGCAGTAACAGTGTAACTAACACTGTGTAGCACTAGCAGGAATGGAGTCTGTAGCATTGTGGAGGGTATTGATGTTGCTAATGGTTGTAGCATGAGTAGTAACTGTGTCTGTGCACTGTTGAGGGTAACAGTGTTGCTAACACAGTCTGTGGCACTAGCAAGACCAGCGTTTGTAGCGCTGTTGAGGGTAACAGTGTTGCTAACACCCTGTGCCGCAGTAGCAGTGTTTGTAGCGCTGTTGAGGGTAACAGTGTTGCTAACACAGTCTGTGGCACTAGCAGGACCAGCGTTTGTAGCGCTGTTGAGGGTAACAGTGTTGCTAACACCCTGTGCTGCACTAGCAGTGTGTGTAGCTCTGTTGAAGGTAACGGTGTTGCTAACACAGCCTGCAGCACTAGCAGGAACAGTGTGTGTAGCGCTGTTGAGGGTAACAGTGTTGCTAACACCCTGTGCCACACTAGCAGGGTTTGTAGCGCTGTTGAGGGTAACGGTGTTGCTAACACCGTGAGTAGCACTAGCAGTAACGATGTCAGTTGCACTGTTGAGGGTAACGGTGTTTCTACACCCAACCCCACCCTCTCTACACCAGGACAAATGCTGAAAGCCGCGTCTCGGGCTGCCAGCCGCAGCGGTTGCAGGAGTGGCAGTAATGCTGCTCAGAGTACCAGTATTGTCCTACGCCCTGTACCAGTATTGTCGGAGTATTGTCCTACGCCCTGACCAAAGGCGAAAGCCCCGTCCCTCCTTATCTCGCCTGCAATGAAGGAGCAGGTGGCTCTCGAGGGCAGATCCGCCCCCCAGTGCTGGGCCGGGCTGGGAATTGTGAATGGGACGCTCTGTAATGGGGGAGGGGAGGGGAGGGTGGGGAAGCACATGGAGGGGCATTGCTGGCGGGCGGGGCGCGCATTGTGATCCAGTGATTAGTTTATCCGGCTTCCCAGGCCGCGGCTGGCAAGGGCACTGGGACACGGGGTGGGGGTGAACCCCTGGGGTCTGCAAGGGATCTGGGTTTACCCCCCCACCCCTCCTGTCCCTTCTTGGTTTAGTCCCGACCTCACCCACCAGGGGGCGCTGTGGGCAGCGGGGCAGGGCGCTAGCTGGGGGTGGGAGCCAAGGGAGGCCGTATGGGGGGACAGCAATGCAAGGCCACTGAGGCTCCCCCCTCCTGACTCTCATCTGCTTCCCTGGCTCTGACCAGCCCAGGCTGGGTCCTGTCCCTGGCTCTGGGAGGGGAGTGGGGTCTAGTGGTTAGAGCAAGGGGGCTGGGAGCCAGGACTCCTGGGTTCTCTCCCCATCTCTGGGAGGGGAGTTGGGTCTGGTGGTTAGAGCAGGCGGGGCTGGGAGCCAGGACTCCTGGGTTCTCTCCCTGACTCTGGGAGGGGAGTGGTGTCTAGTGGTTAGAGCAGGGGATCGGAGGCTAGGAACCAGGAGTCCTGGGTTCCTCTCTGTCTGGTAATTAGCTGTTCCTGACTCTGACACACCCTCAACGGCTGCTAACTATAATTATGTTAGTGCTCCCCCTGGGATATTTTAACGAACACTGGAATAATTACAGCCAATTAGCCACGAGGCCTGATTAAAAACTTCTGTCAGATGCAAACGCGTTAGCGTCAGGGTCCGAAGGGGAAGACGAAGGCAGGACGCGGCCCCGAGACGCGCCCGCCACCGGCCCTTATAGAGACATGAATCCCAGTGGGTGTGTACACGCCTCACAGTGCACTATGGAAACTCCCGCAGCTGCCAGCTGGACCCGGCTCTCCCCCGAGCTGGGCGCTCCCCCCACAGCCAGCATCCTGCCTCACACCCCACAGCACCCCCTGCTGGGAGAGGCCAACGCTGGAGTAGCTGGGTCCAGTGGGGTAAAGCACTTGGAGTCCTGCTCCCAGCCCCCCCCGCTCTAACCATTAGACACCACTCCCCTCCCAGAGCCAGGGAGAGAACCCAGGCATCCTGGCTCCCAGCCTCCCCGCTCTAACCACCAGCCCCCATTCCCCTCCCAGAGCCAGGGAGAGAACCCAGGAGTCCTGACTCCCAGCCCCCCCGCTCTAACCACCAGCCCCCATTCCCCTCCCAGAGCCGGGGAGAGAACCCAGGCATCCTGGCTCCCAGCCTCCCCGCTCTAACCACCAGCCCCCATTCCCCTCCCAGAGCCAGGGAGAGAACCCAGGAGTCCTGACTCCCAGCCCCCCTGCTCTAACCACCAGCCCCCACTCCCCTCCCAGAGCCAGGGAGAGAACCCAGGCATCCTGGCTCCCAGCCCCCCTGCTCTAACCACCAGCCCCCACTCCCCTCCCAGAGCTGGGGAGAGAACCCAGGAGTCCTGGCTCCCAGCCCCCCCCTCCCCCCAACCACTAGGTGTGTATGTTTCTTTAGTGGGAGTCCCGGTGTGTTTGTGGGTGTGTCCCCCCTGCTGAAGGGGACAAGCCCAGCTCTGTGTGTGTGTTGGTCCATGCATTCACGTTGTGTTGGGAGGAAGCAGAGGCGTGCAGTGTGGATTGTGTGTGCCATGGGACTGGCAGGTGTGTGATTGCATTGGGGACAGCTGGCTCTGTGTGTGTGTTGGGGGGTAGTCAGGGGTGAGTTGATCAATTTTGGGGTAGGAGGTGCGTGTTGTGTGTTGACAGGTGAACACAGTTGATTCTGGGTGTTGTGTGTGTGTTGCGGGGGCACAGGAGGTGACATGTATGTGTGTTGTGCTGGAGGAGATGTGGTGGTGTAGACTCGAGGCTGTTTGTTGGAAACTTTAGAGTGTGTGTGTTGAACTGTATGTTTGTGTGTTGATCTGTGTGTGTTGGCAGAAGGATGGGGTGTCATGCTGCAATGGGTGTTGGTGTCCAGGGCCAGCAGGCTGTTTGTGTGTCTTGATCAGTGTCGTTGTGCAGGGTCAGTGTAGTGTCTGTTGATCTGTGTGGTGTTGCAGGGGTTGTTGTTGTGCAGGACCAGTAGGGTGTGTGTGTGTTAATCTCTGTGTTGTGTTGCAGGAGGGGTTGTGCAGAGCCAGTGGGCTGTTTGTGAGTGTGGATCTGTGTTGTGTTGCAGAGGGTGTCATTGTGCAGGGCCAGCAGGCTGTGTATGTGTGTGCGTTGATCTGTGTTGTGTTGCGAAGTTGTGTGGTTGTGCAGCACCAGAGGGCTGTGTGTTGATCTGTGTTGTGTTGCAGGGAGTGTCGCTGTGCAGGGCCAGTGGGCTGTGTGTGTGTGTGTTGATCTGTGTTGTGTTGCGGGGGGTGTAGTTGTTCAGGGCTAGCTGGCTCTGTGTGTGTGTGTGTGTTGATCTGTGTTGTGTTGCAGAGGGTGTAGTTGTTCAGGGGCAGCGGGCTGCATGTGTGTGTGTGTGTGTTGATCTGTGTTGTGTTGCAGGGGGTCTTGCTGTGCAGGGCCAGCGGGCTGTGTGTGTGTGTGTGTGTTGATCTGTGTTGTGTTGCAGGGGGTGTAGTTGTTCAGGGCCAGCTGGCTCTGTGTGTTGATCTGTGTTGTGTTGCGGGGGGTGTAGTTGTTCAGGGGCAGCAGGCTGTGTGTGTTGATCTGTGTTGTGTTGCGGGGGGTGTCGTTGTGCAGGGCCAGCTGGCTCTGTGTGTGTGTGTTGATCTGTGTTGTGTTGCAGGGGGTGTTGCTGTGCAGGGCCAGCGGGCTGTGTGTGTGTTGATCTGTGTTGTGTTGCGAGGGGTGTTGTTGTGTAGGGCCAGCGGGCTGTGTGTGTGCGTGTGTGTGTTGATCTGTGTTATGTTGCAGGGGTTGTCGCTGTGCAGGGCCAGTGGGCTGTGTGTGTTGCGTTGTGAGGGTGTTGTGCAGGGCCAGCGGGCTCTGTGTGTGTGTGTGTGTGTTGATCTATGTTGTGTTGTGAGGGGTGTTGTTGTGTAGGGCCAGCGGGCTCTGTGTGTGTGTGTGTTGATCTGTGTTGTGTTGCAGGGGTTGTCACTGTGCAGGGCCAGTGGGCTGTGTGTGTGTGTGTGTTGATCTGTGTTGTGTTGCGAGGGGTGTTGTTGTGTAGGGCCAGCGGGCTGTGTGTGTGTGTGTGTGTATCTGTGTTGTGTTGCGGGGAGTGTCGTTGTGCACTGTGCCCATCTGCACGTTGTGCGCCTGACTCACACCCCCTCCGGCCCGCCCAGGGCCCCCTCCCGCGCAGGGGTGTGATTGGCCGTGGCGTGGCCGGTGTGTGCACATCTCTTGGCGCGGGTGTGTGGTGGGGAGCGTGTGGCTCGGTGTGCGACACCCCCCAACACACACACACCCCCGGCCCGACCCCGGATCTCCCCGTCTGGCCTGCTCCCCCTTTTCTCGCCTCGCACGGTGAGTGTGAAGCGCCGGGTGTGAGTGCGCGGCGGGGACACAACCCCTGGTGTAAGGCCACGAGGCGGTTGCATCAGCCACCCTGGGGTGGGGGGGGCGGCAGCAGAGGCCGGGGTGGGGGGCCGACGGATGGGGGGGCAGACAGATGAGGGGGAGCATTGCACCATCACCCCCCCAACAAGATCACCCCCCATGGCCCCATAATCATTGGGGAGGGTCTGTGGGGGGGGCCTTACCCACAACTTTCTGGGGGCGTTGTCAGGAAGTTGGGGGGGGCTCTGGTTTGGCTAGTTTCTCTCCAGCATGTCAGTGGTTAAATCCCAGCTCCCCCTCTCAAATCCCCCCCTCCTCTCTCCCACCCCCCTCCTTCCGTCCCCCACCCCCTGGAGCCAGCAGCAGCCACGTGTTCTGCAGCTGCCTGGGAGCCGGAGCCCTGCCTGGCTCTGGCCGGGGAGTGGGGGCTAGTGGTTAGAGCGGGGGGGGGGGCGGCTGGGAGCCAGGACTCCTGGGTTCTCTCCCTGGCTCTGGGAGGGGAGTGGGGTCTAGTGGTTGGGGGGGTTGGGAGCTGGACTCCTGGGTTCTCTCCACAGCTCTGGTATTAGGGTGCCCTGGGGAGGGAACCCAGGAGTCCGGGCTTTCAGCCTCCCTCTGCTCTGGATCTGTGCCCCCCCTCCAAAGACCTTTCACAGGTATGGGCCGGGGTTAACCTCTCGCTGCCCGGACCCCAGTGTAGGTTCCGGGTACTGGGTCAAACGTTTCCCAACCACTCCAAACCTTCGAGGAGAGACCTCCCCTGTGTGAGGATCATGTGAAGGGATCCCAGGATCTCCCCGGCTCTGGGAGGGGAGTGGGGGCTGGTGGTTAGAGCAGTGGGGGGCTGGGAGCCGGACTCCTGGGTTCTAACCCAGCTCTGGTAGTGGGGTGCCCTGGGGCCCCGCTAGTCCCAGCAGCTCCTCAAGGCCTCGTGCCACATCAGTGCTGGGCCCTTCCTGACCTTTCCCCCCGTCTCAGTTTCTGAAGCCGGGGTCCAGCTTTGCGGGGGGGGGGGGGAGGGGGGAGCTAGAGAGTGGGGCCCGAGCATGGTGGGCCGCTGCCACCCTCTGGGGCGGGAACGGGAAGGCGAGACAGGGAGCCTCAGATTGGGACTGATCTGAGTGAGGAAGTAGAACCCGGGCGTCCAGGCTCCCAGTCCCTCCCCCCAACACCTGTGCTAAGCACTAGACTCCCTTCCTCTCCCCGGGCCAGGGGGAGAACCCAGGAGTCCTGGCTTCCAGCCCCCTGCCCCGCTCTAAGCATTGAACCCCACTGCCCTCCCAGAACTAAGAATGGAACCCAGGAGTCCTGGCAGGGCCGGCTGGGGCAGGGGGGGGAGTGCGGCAATTTGCCCTGGGCCCCATAGGGGCCCCCATGAGAGTTTTCGGTGGGTCTTCGGCTGCAGGTCCTTCAGTGCCGCAAAACACACCCGGATCGAGTGAAGGACCTGCTGCCGAAGAACCAGAGCTTCTTTTGCTCTGGGTCTTCAGCAGCAGTTCGGCAGCGGGTTCTTCACTCGCTCTGCTTGGGGTGGCAAGCCGCGGGGGGCGCTCTATCGGCGCCGCCAGGGTGGCAGGCAGGCTGCCTTCGGCAACTTGCCTGCGGAGGATCCGCTGGTCCCACGGCTTCGGTGGACTCTCCGCAGGCAAGCCACCCAAGACAGCCTGCCTGCCGTGCTTGGGGCAGCAAAATGTCTAGAGCCGCCCCTGGCTCCAGGACCCACTGCAGAAGTTTCCCAAAGACCTGGAGCGGAAGGACCCCCACCGCCAAAGACCCCAGGCCCCCTGAATCCTCTGGGTGGCCCTGAGTCCTCGCTATCGGCCCCCCTGCTCTAACCACTAGAGCGCACTCCCCTCCCAGAGCCAGGAAGAGAACCCAGGAGTCCTGGCTCCCAGCCCCCCCCGCTCTAACCACCAGCCCCCACTCCCCTCCCCGAGCCGGGGAGAGACCCCAGGAGGGTGCGGTCGCCCTGTCCTGAGGGATCAGGCATCAAAGTTAAGCCCCAGCATGTGGGAAATGCAGGAATGGGCGCAGTGCCAGCTCCTGCCCTTAGGGGGAGCCAGGCGCCTTCCCACCCCACCCAGCCGGGACGGGCGCACAACCTGCCCCGGGCGGCCGCTGTTCCCGTGCGTTCCCTGCTGCTCCGTTACTGAAGACATCAGCCAACCCACTGACTCTGAGCCCCACCTTGCTCTCACCACCAGACCCAACTCCCCTCCCAGACCTGGGGAGAGAACCCAGGAGTCCTGGCTCCCAGCCCCCCCTGCTCTCACCACCAGACCCAACTCCCCTCCCAGACCTGGGGAGAGAACCCAGGAGTCCTGGCTCCCAGCCCCCCTGCTCTCACCACCAGACTCCACTCACTGCCCAGAGCTGGGGAGAGACCCCAGGAGTCCTGGCTCCTAGACCCCTCCCCCTGCTCTCACCACTAGACACCACTCCCCTCTCAGCGCTGTGAGTCTGTTGGTGACATTCTCTCTGTCCCATCACGGAAGGGAAGTGTTGTTAAGTGGTTGGGAAGCTATTCTAGGCCTCCCAGGACCTGGGATGACTAGCCGTGCCTCAGTTTCCCCATCTGAAAAATGGTGGGCAGGGGGGCTTCTTTCTGATCAGCTCATTGCATCCATCAGTTGACGTCCCCCTCCCCTCCACCAGGCAATCGGTTCAACTATTGCTTTGCTCTCAGTGGGGGCGAGGAAGGGACAGTCACATGAACCCCCCACCCTGCCTCCCAGGTGGCTGGTGTGACAGGATGGATCAGGTGAAGTTTTTCTGGCCGAGATCAGGAAGTGTTAATGCCCGTGGACAAAGCCTCGTTTGTAAGCCCGTATCTAATTCTGCTCACGCGTGTTAAGGTTTGGGAGAGGAGAAATTGTCCATTTCACGGCACTCAATGTGCTCAGATTTCATCAGTCAAAGGGAATTAGGCACCGAAATGCGTTTGAAGAGCTGGGCCTGACTGATTTGAAAATGGGACGTTTCACTGATAGGAAACTGGGTTACTTAGGACATTTGAAATGTGCAGAAATCGGAATTTAATCATTGAAAAGGGAGCAGTTTCAAGGAAGGGGCTAATTAGGAACTTTGAAAAGTCAAGATTTGGAAATTGGATTGAGCAGCAAATTCAAAATGAGGAGGATTGGCTGAATCAGGCCGTTTAAAAATTGGAAATTTAAAAAAAAATCATTTTCAAAATGAGGAGAAAGGATGGTTTGCGAAATTGGAAATTGAAGCAAACTGCAAATAATTAGAACTTATGAAATGTAAAAAATGGAAAAGTGATTACTCTAATTAGAAACATTTGATATTTCAAAAGTTTTAAAAAGTGAAAAGGACATTTCGAATGTCCAACGGTACAAAGTTGGACACTTCCAAAATAAATAACTTGGCTCAGCGAGATGAATGGACGTCCCAGTGTTTTTCAAGTATTTTCATTAGCAAATCTGACATTTCAAAATGAGGAAAACGGGTTAATTGGACATTTTGACAGTTCAGAAATAGAGGAAAAGGTTATTCAGGACATTTTCAATGTCAAAAATAGAAACTGTGATTCAATGAAAACAGTTTGAACATGGGAATATTTGCTTTATTAGAAAATCAGATATGTCAGTACGAGATCATTTGGATGGTTTAGGTAAACGGACAGTTCCAAATGTAACACGGGATTTTGTTAGGAAAATTGAAATGTCAGAATTAGAAAGAATTGATTCATTGGACAAACTGAGGCTTTGAAATGAGAAAACTTCAAGTAGAAATTTTGGCGTTTCTAAAAATAGAAACCATGGCTGCATTAGAAAAAGTGGCATTTTGAATGTGGGGGGAAAGGGACCATTTAGGAAATTAGCTCACGTGGCAAAGTGCAACTTTCAAAGGAGAAAATCGGCTCAGTTAGACGACGCGATGCTGCAAAATATAGAAAATTGGAGGCTTAACAACTCGAAAGGTCCCCGAGATGTTTTGGGTGAAAGTCAGACTGAGCAAAAAGGCCAATCTTTGATGAGAAAAAAACCCTACAACTTTGGACTGTAAAATTCTTGATTCCATGCGGGATAAGCCGTCATGGGCCAGCTTGCAGCCAAGACGGGGTGTTTTGCTAAAAGATCTGCCCAGGGGTTGTTTCTGGGAGGTCGCAGAGACTGTGTGATATCGGAGCTTGGATTAGGTGATCCTGGGAATCCCGTCTGGGCTTGAGATCTGTGAATTCTGGACCGGGGATGATGGGAAAATGCTGTCCTGGGAGTGGATCCGTCAGGGCCGTTGCCTCTTTGCGTTCAGATTTCATCCGCGGGATCCCGGATGACGGGCAGTGGCGAATCTCGTGTTCACGCCACTGGCCCTCCTGGGAGACTGTCCCTTGCTGCCTGCCCTGCTCTAACCACTGGACCCCACTCCCCTCCCAGAGCTGGGGAGGGAACCCAGGAGTCCTGGCTCCCAGCCCCCCCATCCGGACCCCACTCCCTTCCCAGAGGTGTGGAGAGGACCTAGGAATCCTGGCTCCCAGCCCCCCCATCCCGACCCCACTCTCCTCCCAGAGCTGGGGAGAGAGCCCAGGAGTCCTGGCTCTCAGCCCCCCCAACTTATGCAGGGATTGAGCTTCTCCGTTTGGGTGGGGGCATTCCTGGCTGAGCCCTTTCTCTGGGTTTCTAGGTGGGAAGGTGACCCATGCGCTGTGCCCCAGTTGCGATCTCTGACACACGCATCACGTCCGCACCCCGAACCGGCCCGTGTCCACCATGGAGCTGCAGAAGATGGAGGAGCAGGAGGGGCTGGAGATGTTAAACGGGTCTGTCCCGGAGTGTGACAAAGCCAGCGGCCTGGAGGATGGGTAAGTATTGGAGGGCGGTGGGGGAATGGATGGGGCTAGTGGGGGGAGTAATGGGGGTATCTGGACCAGGGCTACCGGGGGCGGCTGGGCAGGCGACCCCCGCATCGGGGAGGGGGAGGCTCTGGATGGGAAGTGCCTGGCAAGCTGAGCTGGGGAAGGGACCCAGGCGTCCGAGCTCGCAGCCCTCTCACCCTGCGGCCCTTCCCCTTGCAGGGACCCCGCGGCGGAGGTGACGGCGGCCGAGCAGGAGGGTTTCCTGCCCCACGCCACCAGCAAGAAGCTGAACCAGTTCACCGACGTAAGTGGGACCCAGGCGTCCGGGCCTCGATGCAGAGCCGATCCCACCCCCCAGCAGCCAGATCCTTTGACTAGTCCCTCACCTCTTTGACACCTGCCCTTTGACCTTTCATTGGACCCTCGCCTGCTGTCCCTTTAACCTCTGCCCTTTGACCTTTCATTGATTCCACACCCCATGGCACCTTTAACCTCTGACCCTCACCCTCTCCGCACTATCCTTCGGCCTTGCCCCTCCTCTTTTGCTCTTTGACCTCTGACCCTTGCCCTCAGCTCTTTGCACTTTCTCGTTGCCCTTCCTCTTTGGCCACCCCGTTGTCCTTTGACCTCTGATGCTCATCCTCACCTTAAGGTGGTTTTATCTTTGACCTCCAACCTTTGCCCTCTCGCTGACCTTTGATCTTTGGTGTGTGACCCTTGCCCTTCTATTGATGCAATGTGTCCTTTGGCCTTTGTCCGCTCCATTAATTGCTTTGTTCTTTGACCTCTGACCCTTGCCCTTTGACCTCCACCCTCCCCCAGGTTCTCACCCCGCCCCGTCTCTCTCTCTTGCCTGCAGTTCGAGGGGAAGACGTCGTTTGGGATGTCGGTCTTTAATCTCAGCAACGCCATCATGGGCAGCGGCATCCTGGGCCTCGCCTACGCCATGAGGAACACGGGCATTGTGCTGTTCATGTGAGTGCTGCCCCACAGGATACTGCCGGGGGGAAGATCGCTGCGCTGGGGTCACTGCTGCCCCCACAGGGCTCTGCCTGGGGGAAGATCGCTGTGCTGGGGTCCCTGCTGCCCCCATAGGGCACTGCCTGGGGGAAGATCACAGCATGGGGATCAGTGAGATATACTCCTCCTCCACAAGGTGGCACCAATGGGTGGGAGCTATAGCAGATGGAGCCAGGACTCCTGGGTTCTCTCCGTAGCTCTAGGAGGGGAGTGGGATTTGGTGATCGGGGTGGGGTGGGGAGGTTGGGAACCAGGACTCCTGGGTTCTCTCCCTGGCTCCGGGAGGGGAGTGGGATTTGGTGATTGGGGTGGGGTTGGGGGTTGGGAACCAGGACTTCTGGGTTCTCTCCCTGGCTCCAGGAGGGGAGTGGGATTTGGTGATCGGGGTGGGGTGGGGAGGTTGGGAACCAGGACTCCTGGGTTCTCTCCCTGGCTCCGGGAGGGGAGTGGGATTTGGTGATCGGGGTGGGGGTTGGGGGTTGGGAACCAGGACTCCTGGGTTCTCTCCGTAGCTCTAGGAGGGGAGTGGGATTTGGTGATCGGGGTGGGGTGGGGAGGTTGGGAACCAGGACTCCTGGGTTCTCTCCCCGACTCCGGGAGGGGAGTGGGATTTGGTGATTGGGGTCGGGGCGGGGGAGAGGCTGGGAACCAGGACTCCTGGGTTCTCTCCCCAGCTCCAGGAGGGGAGTGGGATCTGGTGGTCGAGGTCGGGGCGGGGGAGAGGCTGGGAATCAGGACTCCTGGGTTCTCTCCCCGGCTCCGGGAGGGGAGTGGGATCTGGTGGTCGAGGTCGGGGCGGGGGAGAGGCTGGGAACCAGGACTCCTGGGTTCTCTCCCCGGCTCCGGGAGGGGAGTGGGATCTGGTGGTCGAGGTCGGGGCGGGGGAGAGGCTGGGAACCAGGACTCCTGGGTTCTCTCCCCGGCTCTGGAAGGGGAGTGGGATCTAGTGGTCGAGGTCGGGGCGGGGGAGAGGCTGGGAACCAGGACTCCTGGGTTCTCTCCCCGGCTCCGGGAGGGGAGTGGGATCTAGTGGTCGAGGTCGGGGCGGGGGAGAGGCTGGGAACCAGGACTCCTGGGTTCTCTCCCCGGCTCCGGGAGGGGAGTGGGATCTGGTGGTCGAGGTCGGGGCGGGGGAGAGGCTGGGAACCAGGACTCCTGGGTTCTCTCCCCGGCTCCGGGAGGGGAGTGGGATCTAGTGGTCGAGGTCGGGGCGGGGGAGAGGCTGGGAACCAGGACTCCTGGGTTCTCTCCCTGGCTCCGGGAGGGGCACTTCCAGCTGCCCACCTCTCTCTTCACAGCGTGCTGCTGATCTGCATCGCCGTGCTCTCTGCTTACTCCATCCACCTGCTGCTGAAATGTGCTGGCGTTGTAGGTGAGTGGGGGGGAGGGGAAGCGCCCGGCTCCTGCAGCCCCGGCCTCGCCCAGCGGGGGCGCTGACGCTCTCTAACTCCCGTCTCTTTCCTCCCGCGCAGGGATCCGCGCCTACGAACAGCTGGGTTACCGGGCATTCGGCCCGGGCGGCAAGGTGGTGGCGGCGGTGGTCATCTGTGTGCACAACACGGGAGGTGAGAGTCTGATCTAGCCTCTGGCCCCCACCCAGAGCCAGGCAGGGAACCCCGGCGTCCTGGTTCCCAGCCTCCCCCCACTCCCCTTTCAGCTCTAACCCACTAGACCCCACTCCCCTCCCAGAGCCAGGAGGGGGATCCCGGCGTCCTGGCTCCCAGCCTCCCCCCCACACCCCTTCCAGCTCTAACCCACTAGACCCCACTCCCCTCCCAGAGCCAGGAGGGGGACCCCCGCGTCCTGGCTCCCAGCCTCCCCCCCCACTCCCCTTCCAGCTCTAACCCACTAGACCCCACTCCCCTCCCAGAGCCAGGAGGGGGACCCCGGCGTCCTGGCTCCCAGCCTCCCCCCCACACCCCTCCCAGCTCTAACCCACTAGACCCCACTCCTCTCCCAGAGCCAGGAGGGGCGCTCCCAGCCTCCCCCCCCCACTCCCCTTCCAGCTCTAACCCACTAGACCCCACTCCCCTCCCAGAGCCAGGAGGGGGACCCCGGCGTCCTGGTTCCCAGCCTCCCCCCACTCCCCTTCCAGCTCTAACCCACTAGACCCCACTCCCCTCCCAGAGCCAGGCAGGGAACCCAGGTGTCCTGGCTCCCAGCCTCCCCCCATCTCCCCTTCCAGCTCTAACCCACTAGACCCCACTCCCCTCCCAGAGCCAGGCAGGGAACCCAGGCGTCCTGGCTCCCAGCCTCCCCCCCACTCCCCTTCCAGCTCTAACCCACTAGACCCCACTCCCCTCCCAGAGCCAGGCAGAGAACCCCGGCGTCCTGGCTCCCAGCCTCCCCCCCACTCCCCTTCCAGCTCTAACCCACTAGACCCCACTCCCCTCCCAGAGCCAGGAGGGGGACCCCGGTGTCCTGGATCCCAGCCTCCCCCCCACACCCCTTCCAGCTCTAACCCACTAGACCCCACTCCCCTCCCAGAGCCAGGCAGGGAACCCAGGCGTCCTGGCTCCCAGCCTCCCCCCACTCCCCTTCCAGCTCTAACCCACTAGACCCCACTCCCCTCCCAGAGCCAGGCAGGGAACCCCGGCGTCCTGGCTCCCAGCCTCCCCCCCACACCCTTTCCAGCTCTAACCCACTAGACCCCACTCCCCTCCCAGAGCCAGGAGGGGGACCCCGGCGTCCTGGCTCCCAGCCTCCCCCCCACTCCCCTTCCAGCTCTAACCCACTAGACCCCACTCCCCTCCCAGAGCCAGGAGGGGGACCCCGGCGTCCTGGCTCCCAGCCTCCCCCCACACCCCTTCCAGCTCTAACCCACTAGACCCCACTCCCCTCCTAGAGCCAGGCAGGGAACCCCGGCGTCCTGGCTCCCAGCCTCCCCCCACTCCCCTTCCAGCTCTAACCCACTAGACCCCACTCCCCTCCCAGAGCCAGGAGGGGGACCCAGGCATCCTCACACAGGCGTTTGTTTTGCAGCCATGTCCAGTTACCTGTACATTGTGAAATATGAGTTGCCTCTAGTGATCCAGACGTTCCTGGGCCTGTCCGCGAACACGGAGTGAGTGAGATAATGTGGGGCACCAGCCCCAGGCCACGTTCCCGCCCCACTGCCCTGTGGGCAGATGGGAGCCACCACCCGCTAGAGGGGAAAGGTCCCAGGCTTCATTCCTGTCTATAAATGGGGACATCTGGCTCTCTGGTTCACGTGCCTTCCCTGCCCAGGCACGGTGCCCTCATCCCCTACAGTCAGCCCTGCCCCTGCACCATCCTGCCAGACCCCACTCCCCTCCCAGAGCTGGGGGAAGAACCCAGGAGTTCTGGCTCCCAGTCCCCCCAGCTCTAACCCCTAGACCCCACTCCCCTCCCAGAGTTGTGGGGAGAACCCAGGAGTCCTGGCTCCCAGTCCCCCCAGCTCTAACCCCTAGACCCTACTCCCCTCCCAGAGCTAGGGAGACAACCCAGGTGTCCCAGCTCCCCACCCCCACTCTAACCACTAGACTCCCCTCCCCTCCCCGAGCTGGGGGAAGAACCCAGGAGTCCTGGCTCCCAGCCCCCCCAGCTCTAACCCCTAGACCCCACTCCCCTCCCAGAGCTAGGGAGACAACCCAGGTGTCCCGGCTCCCAGCCCCCCACCCCCACTCCCACTCTAACCACTAGACCCCACTCCCCTCCCAGAGCTAGGGAGACAACCCAGGTGTCCCAGCTCCCCACCCCCACTCTAACCACTAGACTCCACTCCCCTCCCAGAGCTGGGGGAAGAACCCAGGAGTCCTGGCTCCCAGCCCCCCCAGCTCTAACCCCTAGACCCCACTCCCCTCCCAGAGCTAGGGAGACAACCCAGGTGTCCCGGCTCCCAGCCCCCCACCCCCACCCCCACTCTAACCACTAGACCCCACCCCCCTCCCAGAGCTGGGGGAAGAACCCAGGAGTTCTGGCTCCCAGCCCCCCCAGCTCTAACCCCTAGACCCCACTCTCTTCCCAGAGCTATGGAGACAACCCAGGTGTCCTGGCTCCCAGCCCCCTACCCTGACTCTAACCACTAGACCCGACTCCCCTCCCAGAGCCTGGCTCCCGGCCCCACAGATTGCATGGAGCCATGGGGAAGGAGCTTCCTAATTCCATGGGTTCCTGGTGGGTCCCATAGAAGGTTCTAATTCCCTCCCCCTCCCCCTCACATGAGTCTTGCCCCACACCTGTGTCACCTGGGGCCGTTCCTGCCCTCCCCTCCCTCCCGCCCATGTCCCGCTCCCAGAGCAGGAGTGTTTCCCCCCTGACCCCGCCGCCCCCAGCAGCGGGCGCTGTGGGGTGCTGACCCCCGCCCCGTGTGTCTCGCAGGAACTGGTACATGAACGGCAACGTGCTAATCATCATCGTCAGCGTCTGCATCATCCTGCCCCTGGCACTCATGAAACATCTTGGTGAGTGTGGGGCTGGGAGGGGGGGGGGCTAGCACCCCCTGCTGGCGGGGATCAGCCCTGCGTGTCTCACCCTCTCTCGCCTCCCCCACAGGCTATCTGGGGTACACCAGTGGGCTCTCGCTGACCTGCATGGTCTTCTTCCTCATCTCCGTGAGTCCACCCTGCCCCGCCAGCCCGCCAGGGAGAGAACCCAGGTGTCCTGGATCCTAGCGCCCCCCCTCCCCAACCACTAGACACCACTCCCCTCCCAGAGCCGGAGAGAGAACCCAGGAGTCCTGGCTCCCAGCCCCCCCTGCTCTAACCACCAGCCCCCACTCCCCTCCCAGAGCCGGAGAGAGAACCCAGGAGTCCTGGCTCCCAGGCCCCCTCCTCCTGCTCTAACCACTAGACACCACTGCCCTCTCAGAGTCAGAGAGAGAACCCAGAAGTCCTGGCTCCCAGACCCCCCCAGCTCTAACCACCAGCCCCCACTCCCCTCCCAGAGCTGGGGAGAGAACCCAGGAGTCCTGGCTCCCAGCCCCCCTGCCCCAACAACTAGACTGCACTCCCCTTCCAGAGCCGGGAAGAGAACCCAGGAGTCCTGGGTCCCAGCTCCCTGACTGGTGGGGAGGTAACCCCCTGCTGGGGAAGGGGTATCTCTCACTGCGCCCCCGTGGCTTCCCCCAGGTGATCTACAAGAAGTTCCAGATCTCCTGCCCGCTGAACGGGACCGAGCCCGTGACCCCCCTCATCTACTACAACGGGCAGAACGCCAGCGCCGCTGGCACCACTGGGGACGAGTGCACGGCCAAGACCTTCACCGTCAACTCCCAGGTGAGAGCGCGGGTGGGGGCCGGTGGTTAGAACGCGGGGGGCGGGGGGTGGGATCCAGGACTCCTGGGTTCTCTCCCTGGCTCTGGGGAGGGAGTAGGGGCCAGTGGTTAGAGCGGGGGGTGCTGGGAGCCAGGACTCCTGGGTTCTCACCTGGCTCTAGCAGTCAGCCCTTCCCCTCCCTCCACAGACCGCGTACACCATCCCCATCTTGGCTTTCGCTTTCGTCTGTCACCCGGAGGTGCTGCCCATCTACACAGAGCTGCGCAGGTGAGGGGTGGGCAGGGGGAAGGGCCAGGTGGATTCAGGGAGATCGAGTCAGTGGGAGGGGAGTGGAGTCCAGTAGGGGGGCTGGGAGCCCGGACTCCTGGGTTCTCTCCCTGGCTATGGGAGGGGAGTGGGGTCCAGTAGGGGGGCTGGGAGCCACTCCTGGGTTCTCTCCCTGGCTGTGGGAGGGGAGTGGGGTCCAGTAGGGGGGCTGGGAGCCCGGACTCCTGGGTTCTCTCTCTGGCTGTGGGAGGGGAGTGGGGTCCAGTAGGGGGGCTGGGAGCCCGGACTCCTGGGTTCTCTCCCTGGCTGTGGGAGGGGAGTGGGGTCCAGTAGGGGGGCTGGGAGCCCGGACGCCTGGGTTCTCTCCCTGGCTGTGGGAGGGGAGTGGGGTCCAGTAGGGGGGCTGGGAGCCCGGACTCCTGGGTTCTCTCCCTGGCTATGGGAGGGGAGTGGGGTCCAGTAGGGGGGCTGGGAGCCACTCCTGGGTTCTCTCCCTGGCTGTGGGAGGGGAGTGGGGTCCAGTAGGGGGGCTGGGAGCCCGGACTCCTGGGTTCTCTCTCTGGCTGTGGGAGGGGAGTGGGGTCCAGTAGTGGGGCTGGGAGCCCGGACTCCTGGGTTCTCTCCCTGGCTGTGGGAGGGGAGTGGGGTCCAGTAGCGGGGCTGGGAGCCCGGACGCCTGGGTTCTCTCCCTGGCTGTGGGAGGGGAGTGGGTCAAGTAGGGGGGCTGGGAGCCCGGACTCCTGGGTTCTCTCCCTGGCTGTGGGAGGGGAGTGGGGTCCAGTAGGGGGGCTGGGAGCCCGGACTCCTGGGTTCTCTCCCTGGCTGTGGGAGGGGAGTGGGTCAAGTAGGGGGGCTGGGAGCCCGGACTCCTGGGTTCTCTCTCTGGCTGTGGGAGGGGAGTGGGGTCCAGTAGGGGGCTGGGAGCCCGGACTCCTGGGTTCTCTCCCTGGCTGTGGGAGGGGAGTGGGGTCCAGTAGGGGGGCTGGGAGCCCGGACTCCCGGGTTCTCTCTCTGGCTGTGGGAGGGGAGTGGGGTCCAGTAGGGGGGCTGGGAGCCCGGACTCCTGGGTTCTCTCCCTGGCTGTGGGAGGGGAGTGGGTCAAGTAGGGGGGCTGGGAGCCACTCCTGGGTTCTCTCTCTGGCTGTGGGAGGGGAGTGGGGTCCAGTAGGGGGGCTGGGAGCCCGGACTCCTGGGTTCTCTCCCTGGCTGTGGGAGGGGAGAGGGCTCCAGTGGGGTGGGACTGGGAGCGCGGACTCCTGGGTTCTCCCCCGCCAGCCCCAGGGCAGGGTGGTGTTTTACTCGTCTGTCCCCCGCCAGGGCCTCGAAGCGGCGCATGCAGAGTGTGGCAAACGTCTCCATCCTGGCCATGTTCTTCATGTACCTGCTGACGGCCATCTTCGGCTACCTCACCTTCTTCGGTAAGGCAGTGCAGGGCTGGGCCCTTCCAGCAGGGGGCGGCAGGGTCCCCTTCCCCCCCTTCCACAGCTCCCCCCTCTCCCTCCGCATGGACCCCATCAGTGCCCCCTCTGCGCAGCTGTCCCTCCCGCAACCCCACTGCTACGGCTGCGCGTCTCTCCCGGTTCCTCCACCCCTCACCTGGTCCTGCGTGGGGATCCCGACTAACAGCCCCCAACTAACGACCCTCTCTCCCACCCTTCCGTCTCCCGCAGGGAACGTCGAACCGGAAATGCTGCACACTTACAGCAGGGTGGATCCCCTGGACCGGCTCATCCTTTGTGTCCGCCTGGCTGTGCTGATGGCCGTCACGCTGACGGTACCCGTGGTGCTCTTCCCGGTACGTGTCATGGCTGCCCTGCTCCAGAGGTGGCTGCATCTCGGTGCCGAGCGAGCTGTCTTGGTGTGGCATTATGTGTGGCTGTTCCCTTGCTGCCTCACCCCAAAAGTGGCGGCATCTCGGCACTGGGCGAGCTGTCTTGGTGTGGCGTTATGTGCGGCTGTTCCCTTGCTGCCCTGCCCCAGAGGTGGCTGCATCTCGGCACTGGGCGAGCTGGCTTGGTGTGGCGTTATGTGCGGCTGTTCCCTGGCTCCCTTGCCCCAGAGGCAGCTGCATCTCAGCGCTGGGCGAACCAGCACCGTATCCCTTACCTTTTTCCTTGTCTCCTCCCAGATCCGCAGAGCCATCCAGCAGCTCCTCTTCCACGGGAAGGATTTTAGCTGGGTTAGGCATGTGAGCATCGCTATCTGCCTTCTGTTCGTGGTCAATCTCCTGGTCATCTTTGTCCCTAACATCCGGGATATCTTTGGAGTCATTGGTAAGTCCCTGGCTTCAAATGGGCTGGGGGTTGGCCTTCCAAGGTGAGCCGTCTCCATGGAGCGTTATGTGTGGCTGTTCTCCAGTTGCCCTGCCCCAGAGGTGGCTGCATCTCAGCACCAGGCGAGCCCTCCTCCATGCAGCGTTGTGTGGCTGCTCCTCAGCTGTCTCACCCCACCCCAGAGGTAGCTGCATGTCTGACCACTCTCCTCTTTCTTGTCAGGAGCCACCTCCGCCCCCAGTCTCATCTTTATCCTCCCCAGCATCTTCTACCTCCGCATCGTTCCCAGAGAAAAAGAACCGCTGAGATCCAGGCCAAAAATCCAGGTACCCACCAGTGGAGGGGCACAGTGCCCTGGGGAGCAGGGGGCACAGTGGGGGGTGCCATGCTGTGGGGTGGGGGTAGGGAGCTCAGCGGGGGGTTGTGTGCTGTACTTGGGGGGGGGTCTCACCTTCTCCTCCCCCTTCTGTCCCCCAGGCTGCCTGTTTCGCTGCCCTCGGCTTCATCTTCATGGTGATGAGTCTCGGCTTCATCGTGGCTGACTGGGTGACGACTGGACGGAGCAGCGGTGGGGGGCACTGACCCACCCCTCTGCTGACCCCCAGCACAGACCATGGACCCCACTGGGCCAGCTCAGGGGGCCCAGCCGTCGCTGGGGCAAGAGCACCGCCACCTCCCATTGGCCCTCGCTCCACTGCAGCCGTGGCAACGCTGAGAGCAGCGCTAGGGCCCGCCCATTGGCCAACTGTTACCACGGCAACGCTACAGACCCTGGCAGCAACTGGTGTCCATGGGAATGGTGCCAAGGCCCTTCCATCGACTGTTACCGTGGCAATGCTACAGCTCCTAGTTTCCATGGAAACGGTGCAAAGGCCCTTCCATCGGCCACCTGTTAGTGTGGCAACGCTACAGCTCCTGGCAGCGACCGGTGTCCATGGGAACGGTGCCAAGGTCCTTCCATCCGTCGACTGTTACCATGGCAATGCTACAGCTCCTGGCAGTGACTGGTTTACATGGGAATGGCACTAAGGCCCTCCTATTTGCGCCATGTAGTCATGGTAGCCTCCCATTTCCATGGGACAAAGGTCCTGATTGGGCCATCGGTGCCATGGCAACGGCAGGTTCCCCACGTCTACTGAGTCCCCTGACTACAGCGCAACTGGGTTCTCCTTAGCTCCCTGTTGCCGTGGCAACATGGCAGGTTCCCGGTTGAACACCAGGCCTTTGTTGCTGTGACAACGTTTTGGCCACTGCTGGAGTGGGTGGGTGGGGGGTCCCCTAGCAACAGTTCCCTTCAGACAATGCCTCCCACCTCTTTGGTTCCCATGGCGACAGGAACACCCCCCCCTCACCCGCTTGTACTCATTCTCTGGCGCCAGTCGAAGAGGGACTGTGAATCCGACTGTGCCAGGGCGGGGGCCAGGTGGATCCATGACACTCTTATTTATTGCTCTTATTTAATTCGGAGCCAGCAGCCAGACCAAAGAGCGATGCCGGGCTCACTGCTGGGGCCAGGATCGTGGCCCCCCCCAGGACTCCAGGGTCCCATCCCCAGCGACGGGGCCACAGCTCGTCCACATTTTTGTGCCTCAGTTTCCTCACCGGGAGATAGGGGCATGTTCCCATCCTGCTGAGGATTAACTCTCAAGCATCTGAATTCTCCGGAGCCGGAGGAGACACTGTTACTGTTATAGTAATGGGGGAGGCAGGGGGTGAGCCTCCCGCGGGGCCTCAGGACTCCTGGGTTCTTCTGGGGATGCCTGGCTTCCTGAGCGGGGGGAAGGGGGAGGGGAAGCCATGCGCCTTCAGGCCTGTTTGCTGCCTGAGACAGGCCCCAGCCACGGTGCAGAATTCACCCCACGTCAGCACCCTCTCCTCACCACCCAGGGGCGCCCCCGGCTGAGCCAGTCGAATGCCCCCCTTTCATCTGGGTGTCAGGGTGGGCGTTTATCGAACCCTGGGTCTCCAGTCTCTTTTCAAACTACCTCACCACCCAGAGAGAGGCCCAGGCTCACTAATGTTGCCCCCCTCAGCCCCTTCAGAGAGCAAAGGGTTAAGGATGGGGCTATCGGGGGGCACCCCCCTGATTGCGGGGTGGGAGGCAATCTGGGTACAGGTGCCCCCTCAGAGCCAGAGAACGCGCCATCCATCCTGTCGAGAAAGCCCGGGGCCTCCACTTCCTCCTCCAGAAACGTCTAGATCTCGCCCCAATGGCTCCTTCTCCCCTCCAGAAAAATCCTTGTGCCTACATGTTTTCATCCAGAAACTGGTATTTCCCATGCCGGCGCCTCCATCTCTCCTCTAGAAAAATCCTGATACCTCTGCTTCCACCTCCAGAGAGTTCTAGATCCCATCCCGGTGCCCCTCTCTCTAGAAAAATCCCGATGCCTCTGCTTTCGCCTCCAGCAATCTCTAGATCCCACCCCTGTGGTGCCGCCGTCTCTCCTCTAGAAAAATCCCAATGCCTCTGCTTCCAACTCCAGCTATCTCTAGATCTCACCCCAGTGGTGCCTCCATCTCTCCTCTAGAAAAATCTCAACGCCTCTGCTTCCGCCTCCAGTGATCTCTAGATCCCACCTGGTGGTACCTCCGTTTCTCCTCTAGAAAAGTCCCAACACCTCTGCTTCCACCTCCAGAGAGCTCTAGATCCCATCCTAGTGCCTCTCTCTCTAGAAAAATCCCAATGTCTCTGCTTCTGCCTCCAGCAATCTCTAGATCCCACCCCAGTGGTGCTGCCGTCTCTCCTCTAGAAAAATCCCAATGCCTCTGCTTCCAACTCCAGCTATCTCTAGATCTCACCCCAGTGGTGCCTCCATCTCTCCTCTAGAAAAATCTCAACACCTCTGCTTCCGCCTCCAGTGATCTCTAGATCCCACCTGGTGGTACCTCCGTTTCTCCTCTAGAAAAGTCCCAACACCTCTGCTTCCACCTCCAGAGAGCTCTAGATCCCATCCGAGTGCCTCTCTCTCTAGAAAAATCCCAATGCCTCTGCTTCTGCCTCCGGAGATTTCTAGATCCCACCCTGGCACCTCTGTCTCCCCTCTAGAAAAATCCTGGGGTTTCTGTGTCCTTCTCCAGGAACTTTTAGACCTTGGCCCAGTGCCTCCCTCTCCCTTCTAGAAAAATCCCAGTGCCTCTACTTCCTCCTCCAGAGATCTCTACATCTTGCCTCAACGCTACCATCTCTCTTCTAGAAAAATCCTTATGCCTACACATTTTCCTCCAGAAACCTCTAGATCCCACCCCGCTGGCACCATCTCCACTCTAGAAAAACCCAGGGGTCTTCGCATCTTCCTCCAGCATTCTCCAGTCCCGACCCCGACGGCTCCATTTCCTCTCTAGAAAAGTCCTGATGCCTCCACCCGCATTGACACAGGTCTCCCACCACTGTGGCCTTAGCACTTAATGCCTCTTCAGCCAGTGCCTTAAACTTGACCCCCTCTGGTGCAGCCCCCTGGCCTCACAGTAGCCGTCTCCTGCCCTCCCCCCAATTCAACCACAACCCCGCTGGTTCTACCCCCCCGACACAGCAGTTATATTGGCAAAAAGGGGCCCCATAGAGAATCAGGACTCCTGGGTTCTCTCCCCGGCTCTGGGAGGGGAGTGCGGTCTAGTGGTTAGAGCTGGGGGCCAGGACTCCTGGCAGGGCCACCCAGAGGATTCAGGGAGCCTCGGGCAAAGCAATTTCAGGGGCCCCTTCCATAAAAAAAAAGTTGCAATACTATAGAGAACTATATTCTTGTGAGGGCCCCTCCGGGGCCTGGGGCAAATTGCCTTGCCCCCCCCCCCGCCCCAGGTGGCCCTGTCTCCAGAGATGGGTTTCTCCCTTTCTACAGGCGTAATTTGGGCTTTCATTTTGGAAGGAAGCATTTGAGGAAGAAACAAACATTTTCAGCTCCCTTTCCACCCCCTGCTCAAAATACAAACCCCTCAATCAGGAAATTCTCCCTGTTTCAAACAGAAATTCGCACCCCCCCATGTTCTGACTTTTTGGAAAAGGGGGGGGGAAGGCCCCCACAATGACTTTTGTTTTGCCAGTGGGGGAAATTGGCTGCCATGATAAACAAACCCAGGCTCGGCCCAGCTAAAGCTACCGCGCTGTGCCGGATCCATCAGAATCCGGTTCCAGGTCTGGCCCGGAGCCGAAGAAAACTGACATTTTGCGAGTCGTCCGGGAAACCTCCCCCCCAACACCCCACCCCCCAAAAAATTGGGCAACCGTGCAACCCACAGAGAGCGACGAATCTCTTTCATTGTGCCGACAGCTGGGGAAAGACACGTTTCTGAACTGCAGAGCTTGTGTCCTTCCCCGGGGAGTTGGCCGGTAAAAGAGACATGTCCTGTCCAGACAATGCTGCCAATCCCCCCTCCCCCCCCCAAAATGTCCTTTCCCGGAAGGAGAAACAAGAAAAAGACCATTTTGAAAAGAGGAATTTTTGCCCCCATCTGAGGGTCCGAAAATTTGGCTTCCCCCCTTACTAACTCTCAGGACATTTTCCAAACCGTTGGGTTTCCTTTTTGGGGCCTGGCATTGCCTGGGGCTCGGGGATGCTGGTAGAAGAGTCCCAGGTTCAGATTCTGGGGTGGGTTCCAGGCCTGGTTAATTCAGGGCTGGCCTGGACGGGATAATCACACCGGGGACGGCTCCCCCAACTGAAAACCCTCATCCTGCCAGCTCCTAAAGTCGGCGTCTCAGTCCATCGATCCTGCCTGGATTCACATGACTCCAGATGCGCAAGGCTTTACCAAGGCGGGAGCGGGCATAAAAGGGCCCCTCATTGCACTATTTTGATCAACACGTCCAGCCAGATCCTGTGTCATTCCCAGTGCTACGGACAAAGCCAAAAGACGCTCCTGCCCCCCTATTGCAGCAGGGGTTCCCCACCCCATGGCTGGTGGGGGGGGATGATGCTGTGGGATGGGGCAGCGCTAGGTGAAAGCGATGCAGGGAGCTGGTGGCTTCTGTATGGTAGCTCTGGGTTTCAATAAATAGCAACCGGACTTTTCCCCCCGCCTGAGCCGTCTGTGTGTGTGGGTCCGAGGGAAGGCGGGGGCTGGGGGTTATGGGGGGAGGAGGGCATGGGGAGATGGAGGAGGCAGGGGAGGGAAGTTGGGGTGAGTGTAGAGGAGGGGGTTGTGGGGAAGCAGGGAGGGCAGGGCAGGGGGAGTGGGGACAGGGCCCTAGCGGTACATTACCCACCATAGGCAGCTGGAACCAGTCCCCCAAACAGCCCCTCTACCACAGCACAGCTAGGCTGTCCTGCTGTGACTTGAAGGGGCGGGGGGTGTCCCCACAACCCTGAAGGTGCGTCAGACTCAGAAAATGCTCCCCCCCAAACAGCTGCATAGGAATCACAAACCCAGTGCCAGGCGGACGCAACGTTGCCTGAGTTTGCCGAGAGCCTGAGCCGATTGCTTGGAGAGGCAGGCCGGCCCCAACCATTGCTGGGTTTCCCCCGCACCCACCAGCTCTGCCAGTGCCCCTCACTCCCAGCCCTGGCTGGGGCCATTTGCAGAGCCCAACTTCCCCAGGCCCTGGGCGCTCAGCGTTGGTTGGTGGTTTTCTCTGCGCTTCCTGTTGAAAAAAGTCCCCACAACACGGAAGTTCCCTGGGGTGAGATCAGGGAGGGAAGAGACCCCGAGAACCTGCCAGGGGCTGGAGCCAGCATGAGCCGGGGGTCCAGGTCAGGGGCGCGAGGGCAGCAGGAGAACGTCCCCTCCCATCTCCTCCTGGATCATGAAAACCAGCAGGTGTTCGAGCTCCTGGGCCGGAAATGCACGGTGAGGCGTGAGGCCCAGAGGGTGCAGACACCAGGGGGCTGTGGCTTGGGAGTGGGGGGCACCTGCAGAGCTGGGTACCCCAGGGCTGGGTGAGTAAGGGGGCAGCCGGTTGGGCATGAGGGGGACCGGCAGGTCTGAGGGTGGGGAGCCCAGGGCTGCAGGTCGGGAGTGGGGAGCACTGGCAGAGCTGGAGGGAGCCCAGGGCTGGGCTAGCAGGGGCTGTGGGTCGGGAGTGAAGGGCACCAGCAGGGCTGGGGGGAGCCCAGGGCTGGGCTAGCAGGGGCTGTGGGCCAGGGATGAGGGGTACTGGCAGGGCTGGGGGCAGGGAAGCCCTGGGCTAGCAGGGGGCTGCAGTGGAGGAGGGGCACCACCAGAGCTTGTGGGAGCCCAGGGCTGGGGTAGTTGGGAACTGCGGGTTGGAAGTGGGGGGCACTGGGGGAGCCCAGGGCTGGGTGAACAGGGGGCTGCAGGTTGGGAGTGAAGGGCACCGACAGGGCTGGGGGGAGCCCAGGGCTGGGCTAGCAGGGGGCTGCGGGGCGGGAGTGAGGGGCACCTTTGTTGCTGCATCCCTCCCCCTCCGCTCAGGAGGAAGTGGGGTGAGCGGTCCTGACGGGGGCTGTGAGGGGCCCGGCGTGGTGATGCTGGGGAGCCCGGAGTCTCGGCCAACCTCAGAAACCAAGACAGGAACTGGCAGCCTCGGGGGCCCAAGCTCAGGGCTGGGCGAGCCCTCCCCCAGTGGCATTCTGTGTGGCTGTTCCCCAGCCGCCCCAGAGCTGGCTGCATCTCAGCTGCGGAAATCTATGTAACTCAGTTGTCTCTGTGCCAGACCCTGGCCACGTCGGTGGCCCAGTTGTACCAGGCCTTGCCCCCCAACAGCCAGGTCTGGGGGAAGCAGGGCTGCGGGGTCCTGTGCCTGGTGAAGGACAATCCCCGGCGCTCCTACTTCATCCGCCTCTTTAACCTCAAGGTGAGCCTTTGCCCTCCCGCCTGCGGCTCCCCAGCCCTGGGGGAGGGGGAACCCAGGAGTCCTGGCTCCCAGCCCCCCTCCCCCCCGATCTAACCACCAGTTTCTGCTCCCTCCCAGAGCCAGGCAGAGAACCCAGGAGTCCTGGCTCCCAGCCCCCTCCACCATGCTCTAACCACGAGACCACACTCCCATCCCAGAGCTAGAGAGAGAACCCAGGAGTCCTGACTCCCAGCCCCCCTGCTCTAACCACCAGCCCCTGCTCCCCTCCCAGAGCCAGACAGAGAACCCAGGAGTCTTGGCTCCCAGCCCCCTCCACCCTGCTCTAATCACCAGACCACACTCCCCTCCTAGAGCCGGGGAAAGAACCCAGGAGTCCTGGCTTCCAGCTCTAACCACCCAGCCCCCACTCCCCCTCTCAGAGTGGGCAGAGAACCCAGGCGTCCTGGCTCCCAGCGCACCCTGCTGGTGGGGGGTTAACTGGGGGTCCCCTTTCTCTTGCAGGAGAGGAGGCTGACATGGGAGCTGGAGCTCCTCCAGCCAGCTGGTCTATCCGCCGTCACCCCCTATTTCCACACCTTCCCCGGGGACGTGAGTATCTGCCCCAGAGAGGGGTGGGCGCGTGTGATCAGTGGGGCAGGGCTTCCAGACATAGCCCTGCCCCTGGAGACAACAGTTCAGAGATGTGGGGTGAAAAGAAGGAGAAAATTGAGGGCTACCAATAAGAAATAAGCCTGGATACCCGGATG